>NW_021145496.1:0-92370 GCF_002837175.3 Physeter macrocephalus
CCAAAGGCCAGTGTGACTGGCGTGGTGAGCTGGGGGGGCGGGGGCAGGCCACCCGGACCAGGGTGGCCAGCTTTATTCCAAGGGCAGGAGAGGTCACTGCAGGGTTTGAACCAGAGGAGTGAGAGGATCTGATTTAGAGGGGTTTTTTTTTTCTCTTTTTTTCTTTGGCCGCACCGCGTGGCTTGTGGGATCTTAGTTCCCCGACCAGGGATCGAACCCATGCCCCCTGCAGTGGAAGCACGGAGTCTTAACCACTGACCTCCATGACTCCTTAGGAGCGGGCTGTGCACAGAGGCTTCCTTCCAGAGAGAACAGTGTGGAAGGGGGGTAAAGAGTAACTTCACAGTGGAGACACCTGATGAATGACCCTCTCAGCAGGTGACCAAGGTCAACATCGCGGTGATGTCACGTTGATAGTACGTACCTTTGACATGAAGTGATGACAGTGGCACTTGGTCTCTGTGGTTTCCCCCAACCACAGTGTGATCGTGAGAAAAACATCAGACAAATCCCAAGGAACATTCTACAAAATACCTGCCCAGTTCTCCTCAAAACTGTCAAGATCATGAAAAACAAGGAAAGTCAGAAACTGTCACAGCCAAGAGGAGCCTAAAGAGATATGACGGCTACATGCAACGTGGTCTCCTGGAGGGAGTCCTGGAGCAGAAAGAGGATATTAGGGGAAAACGGAGGAAATCTAAATAAAGCATAAACTTTAGTTAATGCTGTATCAATATTAGTTCATTCACTGTAACATGCCATACTAATGTCAGATGTTAGTAATAGGGGAAACTGGCTATCTGTACTACATTCCCAATTTCTGTACTATGGTTCCAATTTTTCTGTAAATCTAAAACTGTTCTGGGAATTCCCTGGCGGTCCAGTGGTTAGGACTCTGCTTTCACTGCTGTGGGCCCGGGTTCAATCCCTGGTCACGGAACTAAGATCCTGCAAGACGTGTGATACGGCAAAAAAAACACAAAAAAACTGTTGTGAAAAATAAAGTCTAGTTTAAAAAAAAAAGGAAGATCTTACTGGCTGTTGTATGGAGAATGGATCATAAGGGCGGGGCAAGATGGGAGCTGAGAGATTATTTTTTATGTTTTTTTAAAATTAATTTATTTTATTTTATTTTTGGCTGCGTTGGGTCTTCGTTGCTGTGCACAGGCTTTCTCTAGTTGTAGCAAGCGGGGGCCACTCTTTGTTGTGGTGCGTGGGCTTCTCATTGCAATGGCTTCTCTTGTTGCAGAGCACAGGCTCTAGACATGTGGGCTTCAATAGTTGTGGTTTGGCTCTAGAGCTCAGGCTCAGCAGTTGTGGCACGTGGGCTCAGTAGTGGCGCATGGGTTTAGTTGCTCTGCGGCATGTGGGATCTTCCCGGACCAGGGCTCGAACCCGTGTCCCCTGCATTGGCAGGCGGATTCTTAACCACTGCACCACCAGGGAAGCCTGGGAGCTGAGAGATTATTGTCACAGCCCTGCAGGTAAGATGTGGCTTGGGTCTCCATGGGGCAAAGCAGATGGAGAAATAGAATCTGACTGGGCAGGTCAAACTGAGAGCCTGACAGGTAGGGATAAAGAAAGGGAGGAGTCAGTTATGACGCGCAGATATTTGGACTCGAGTGACTGGCAGATGGTGTTGTTAACTAAGGTGGAGTATGTGTGAAAAAAAAAACAACAAAACAGGCTTGGGAGGAAAATCTCCAGAGGCTGCATTTCCACCATGATGAGTCTGAGGTGGCTCTGGGACATCAAAAAGGAAGTATCGAGTAGGCTGGGAGATGTACGAATTCCTCTCATGGTTAGGGTTAGAGCACCTACTGTGAGCAAGGAGCACACCTACTATGTGGGGACCCAGGTACGAGAAGGTACAGGTCCTACCTTTAAGAAGTTTCTAGTATGTTCGAAGAACAAGCAACCTGCCAGGGAAGCTTGACAAGTCAAATAAATGAGGATGAGTAGTAGTGAGAAATCCTGGAAGACTGCCTGGAGGCAGCAGGGGGGGGGGGCACAAAGGATGCCCCCGAAGCAGCCGTATTCCGGCTCTGGAAAAGCCTGATCTTGACCAGAGCCAGTCCACATCAGTCCAGACTTCCAGCCAGGCTCCCATTTGGAAATAGCCTACTCTTTCCCTAGGCTAATATCCAGAAAAGCCGGATAATGGAGTGTCAGAGGTGAGGGAGCTCACACCTGGCAGCTGACCAGGCCTCAGGGCTCATGTAACTGCCCTGAGTCAGTCCTTGAAGTCGTGGAGTCTCTAATTGCCTCTGTGCTTGTGCTGGATTCATGGTTGGGGCCAGGAAAGGTGAAGGGCCTCTACTGCTGTCTCTCTGGGGCTTGTAGTGCTGCCCCAGGGCCCTTGCTGACCCGGCAGAGCAGAAAACTCCTTGAAGTGTTTCTTGAAGGCCCACAACTCCTTCAGTTATGAATACCAGCAGGACATGCTGAACAAGGCCTACAGGAAGGCCCAATGATGAAACAATTGCTGCACCCCCTGTCCAAGGCTACAGAGTTGGATGAGCCCAGGCCTGACTGCCTCGGGAAGGTGGGGGGCACCTGCTGCCTCCCTTGGCCCTGTCCACATGGAGCCAGAGGGTCAGTCATGTCACGCCCCCATCAAAACCCTCCCGTGCTCTCCACCCTTTGCAGAGTCAGTCACACACCTCCCGAGAAGCCACATGGCCCGTCCCTGTCCTCCTCCTCCTTCACCTTCTCCACGTTCTGTCCCTACTGCCCATTTCCTGCTTGGCCAATGTCCAAGCTTCTGCTTGCTTCGTGGTCTTAAAACCTGCTACTCCTTTGCCTGGGTCAGTCTTTTCCACCCACTATTTTTTTTGTCTTTTAAAGAGGTGAAATTCACATAACATGCAATTTTTTTTGGGGGGGGGGGCGGGTCCACACTAAGGCATGCAGGATCTTAGTTCCCCAGCTAGGGATTGAACTCGTGACCTCGGCCGTGGAAGCCAGGAGTCCTACCCACCGGATCGCCAGGGAATTCCCCACAATTAACTATTATAAAGCATGCAAATTCATTGGTATTACTGTATTCACAATGTAATTATCACCCGGTCTCGGTCTCGGGAGTTTCAAAACTTTCTCATCACCCCATAAAATCACCTCTCACCCAATGAAGCAGTCACCGCCCATTCTTCCTGCTCCTGTGCCCTGGTAACCTCTAACGTGCTTTCTGTCTAGCGATTTGCTTATTCTGAGTATATCTTATAAAAGTAATCATACTTTTATACTTCTGTGACTGTCTTCTTTCATTAGGGTAATGTTTTCAACATTCATCCACATTGTGGCCTGTGTCAGTGCTTCATTCCTTTTTATGGCTGAATAATAGTCCACTGTCTGCATACACCACAGCTGGTTCATTCTTCTGTTAGTAGATGGACACTTGGGTTGTTTCCACATTTTGGCGATTATAAATAGAGCTGTTATAAACATTCATGGACAAGTTTCTGTGTGGACAGCCACCTTCCTTTCTTTGGGGTCTATGCCTAGGAGTGGGATTGCTGGGTCACATGGTAACTCCATGGTTAACTTTCTGAGGAACCACCAGACTCATTCTTTGCCCCAGACATCCGGGGCTGGCTCTTCCTCCTCACTCAGTCCTCAGCTCAGACGTGACCTCCTCAGATCACCCCAGCTCAAATAGCGCCCCTCTCCCGAATCACTCTTGTCTTTTCACCATTTGGGGTTCATGATCCATTAGAATGTAGGCGATCCCGTACCTCTTATTTTCCGTGGTGACCCGCAGCCCCACACAGTGCCCAGCACTCAATAAATAATAATCAGTTGTTGCTCAGCAAGGCATTTGACCAACAGTCTCATAAGGTGGACAAGACAGAGAAAGTAGGTCAGGTAAATGTAAAGTTAGGGAAATCCTCTGCTACATAATGAATACTGATCCATGGAGGCTTGGCACTCTATTGAGGTGATAGACCTCATGGCTCTATTCTTTGATCTGTGTATAATCAGTCACGGTGTAAAGATTTAAAAGGCATGTTTTCTGGGCTTCCCTGGTGGCGCAGTGGTTGAGGGTCCGCCTGCCGATGCAGGGGACGCGGGTTCGTGCCCCGGTCCGGGAGGATCCCGCATGCCGCGGAGCGGCTGGGCCCGTGAGCCATGGCCGCTGAGCCTGCGCGTCCGGAGCCTGTGCTCCGCAACGGGAGAGGCCCGCCTACCGCAAAAATAAATAAATAAATAAATAAATATAATAATAATCAGTCATTGCTGAATAACTGATCTCAGGTTGTCAAAGGTGAGGAGCTGCAGCAAGGTGAGGCATGTCATGGTCATTTTAAGTCTGTTGGGACCACGCAGGGTGACTCAGCTCTTTTATGGACTACTTCCTCCTGCCCCAAGGGAAAAACTCAAAGCAGTGGAAGGAAGTCACTGCTGATGTTCTGTTTCTCCATCCCTCCTCGTTGGTGACTCAGCACAGACATGTCTTCAGCAAGCCACAACTCCTTGGACTGGAACAAGTAACCCTCAGTGACTAATTGCAAAGCGAAAAAAAAGACAAAGGTGGAAAAGAATATGGGTGGGAAATTGGTCATATCTATAATCTTATAGTCAGCCTGGTAAAATGGTTAAGGGCTCCAGCTGGGGGTTCAGGCTGCCAGGGTTCAAATCCCAGCTTTGTACATTTCTGCAGCTTATTTAATCTCACTTTTCTTTTTTTGAAACATAGGGTTAAGAGAAGTAGCTGCCTCATAGGCTTGGCGTGAAGATTAAAAGAGTTAATATTATATAAAGTGCTTAGGAAGCGCTTGTTGTGTTGAAAATGATTTATACCAGAATAGTCATCTTTACTATCATCCACCTCAGTACTGATATCTGCAGCTGGGCATTCAGATGAAAGGAGATAATAAATGGGCTTTTAAAAAGTGAAAGCGGGGGACTTCCCTGCTGGCGCAGTGGCTAAGACTCTGCGCTCCCAATGCAGGGAGCCCGGGTTCGATCCCTGGTCAGGGAACTAGATCCCACATGCCACAACTAAGAGTTTGCATGCCGCAACTAAGAAGCCTGCCTACCACAACTAAGACACGGTGCAACCAAATAAAGAAATAAATATTTAAAAAAATAAATAAACCCATTCTTATCCTCCTAAAAAAATAAAAAAGAGTTAAAGGGGGACTTCCCTGGCAGTCCAGTAGTTAGGACTCAGCGCTTCCAGGGCAGGGGGTGTGGGTTCGATCCCTGGTTGGGGAACTAAGATCCTGCATGCCTCACAGCGTGGCAAAAAAAAAAAAAAGTTAAAGGAAAATTATGAGTATACTTAATGCCTCTGGGCAGTAAAATTTTAAATAGTTAAAATGACCAATTTTTTTTTTGTTTTGTTTTGTTTTTTGCGGTACGCGGGCCTCTCACTGTTGTGGCCTCTCCCGTCGCGGAGCACGGGCTCCGGACGCGCAGGCTCAGCGGCCATGGCTCACGGGCCCAGCCGCTCCGCGGCACGTGGGATCTTCCCGGACCGGGGCACGAATCCGTGTCCCCTGCATCCGCAGGGGGACTCCCAACCACTGCGCAACCAGGGAAGCCCATAAAATGACCAATTTTATGTTATGTTTATTGTACCACAATTTAAAAAAGTAAATGTAAACAACCTCTTTCTGAGCCACCTGCCAAAAAAATAAAAAAAGGTAAGGAATTTCTCTGTATTATTATTTGAAATTATAATAGTTCTCCTACCTGGGGCCAGAAATAACAACCTCGGCAGAAATGGCTGTTTGGGTGCTGCATTCCAGAGTCCCTGCTCTGTGGAATTTTCTAGAATTTCAGGCCCTGGAGGAGGGCAGGATTACAGAGTGGATGGAGCTGCCGTCAGTAGACGCTCAGGTCTGGGAGAGCTTCTCGGCTGGACGCACCGGCTGGCTGTCGGGCTTTCCAACTTCTGTTTTCAGTAAATAGAAGTCAGAACAGCTGCTTTCCATCTTGTCCCAGAAGTCTTCCGGGGCCCCTTTGGCGCTTGTCACTGGAGGGTAGGGTTAGTTTGTTCTGAGTGTTCCATCCCCCCACCCCCGGGGAAAACGTACACGCAATCATAAAACAAACACACGTGTGCCCACCGCTCAGAACCGACCATCGTTAACCTTTTCTTCTATGTGCTTTGAATCTGCTTTTATGCTTAACAAAGAGTAAAGCATTGCATGTTTGTGTCCCTGTCTCCAATCACCAGAGACAAACTCCAGCATGAATGGAGCCTGTAGCCTCCCAGTCTACTAATAAACTTTGCACACATATTTATAGATCCAAGAAATAGATTTCATATTGTTTTGTGTGTATTAATTAGCACAAACAACTCAATCATAATATCTATTGGTATCTTTCTGCAGCGTGCTTTTTTTTTTTTGCTTGTTTTTGAGATCTTTCCAGGTTAACATGTATGGATTCAATTTACGCCTTTTCCTCCCACATAATATTCCACCATGTGTCCTGTACCATAATTTTTACAACCAAATTAAAGACGTATCAGTTGTTTCTAGTGTTTGCAAATGCGAACCAGGTGGCTACAAACGTCCTTGGGCTAATTGCTCCAGAACAGTGTTTTTCAAATTGCCTGAGGCATGACTAGGTCATGAAATAAAATTTTTCGTAAATAATATAGGATAGAATAATTTGTAATGAATACTATTCCTTGGTGAAGCTTGTGTTTCGTGTGCACGTGTACTTGGTAGGGAGGTAAAAGTGCTTTTCTTACTAAGGATTGCAGTGAAAGCAAAGTTTAAAAAACATTCCTCTCCCAGTGATTCTACCCAAGAGAAATGCAATGTATAGCCACACAAAAACATGTACACAGATGTTCACAGAAGCTCTATTCACAACAGCCGAAAGGTGGAAACAACCCAAATGTCCATCAACAGATGAATGGAAAAACAAAATGGGATCTAGCCATAAAATAGAATATTATTCCACCATAATAAAGAATAAAGTACTGACACATGTTCCAACATAGATGAAGCTTGAAAACATGATGCTAAATGAAAGAGGCCAGACACAAAAGGCCACATACTGTCTGATTCCATTAATATGAAATGTCCAGAATAGACAAATCCGCAGAGATGGAAGGCTGATTAGTGGTTGCCAAGGGCTAGGGGTTGGAATGCGGAGTGACTGCTTAATAGGTACAGATTTCCTTTCAGGGTGATGAAAATGTTCTGGAACCAGATAGTGATGATAGTTTCACAACATAGCAAATTTACTAAAAGCCACTGAATTCTATGCTTTAAAATGGTTTAAATGATGAATTCTTCGTTATGTGAATTTTACTTCAATATTTTTAAAAAAGGAAAGCCACTCCTGCAAGGCATACTAAGAGCAGAATTGTGGGACGTAGAGTTTGCTCTTTTCAATTTTTTTACTAGACGTGGCAAATTACTCTCCAAAGCAGTTGCCGCAATTTGCACTCTTACCACAGCGAATGAGCGCTTCTGTCTCTTCACATCCACACCAACACCTCATACCCAAGAGAAGAATAAGAGAGAGAATAACTCAGAGTTGAATTGTGGGTATAAACCAGAGGTCACAATCTAGAGGCCCAAGGACTTGTTTTGTTTGGCTTGTTTGTATTTTTTAAAAGTTTGAATTAGGTACCTAGAGTTAAAGTTGACAGATCACAAAATGTGGTTTGCCCACTTCCTTTGCAACATTGGGAGACCTGGCCCCATTTCATACACATTTCCCTGTGGTGACAGCGGCAGAGGTGAGCGGCAGGTGCCCTCTTTAAAGGAGGAATGAGGTCTTCATTTCACCACGGTCCCCACCGCTCCCTAAAGGCTTACAGCTGGTCCCATTTACCGCTTACGTTTCCCCTCTGGCCCATGTACTCCTTCGAATGCACACAGCCTGGTGTAAAGTTTTGAGCTCCATCTGGGGGCTCACCCTCACAGCTTGTGCAGGCCACAACCTGCAGAACTGTACCAGGACAGCCCTGATGAAGAGGAGGAGGAGAGATGATTTCCAAGCCCATCAGCTGTGGATGTTTCCTGAGATAGGCGAGGTCTCAGCCAGACATGGGGAGAAAAGCAAACTTGGGAGTTTGACGGGGGGGGAAGGTGGGGTCAGAGCCCTGGGATAGCCACCATGCAGCGGATAGGGGAACAGGCCGTGGAGGGGCCATCATTCCAGCGTCCACTTGAGGATTCTCGGCCTCAAAGAGTTTCCTGAGATAGGCGAGCGAGGTCTCAGCCATGGGGAGAAAAGCAAACTTGGGAGTTTGACGGGGGGCGGGGGAAGGTGGGGTCAGAGCCCTGGGATAGCCACCATGCAGCGGATAGGGGAACAGGCCGTGGAGGGGCCATCATTCCAGCGTCCACTTGAGGATTCTCGGCCTCAAAGAGCCCGCCTTCAGCATCCTCTTCAGCTCTGCATCCAATGAGCAACCTCTCGAGTTCCTGCGTTTCTGTCCTCGGAGCTGTCAGCTCTGACCGTGATCCCAAATCAGATTAACAGCCTCCTCCCAACACACACAGGCTCTGGGTCAGAGTCTGCGGAGACCAGCTGCTTGCAAGAACTCATGTGCTGCCTGATGCACTCAATTCTGCTTCAGGGGCCAGCTTGGAAGCGGGAGGAGGCAGCGGGAGGGGAGGGGGTGACGTGCAGCAGGTCGCTCTGGTGGTGAGAAATGCCCAGGGCGAAGATCTGGGGTGCGGGTGCTGGTTATAGAATTCTCCGTGTTTTTTAAATATTAAAAAAAAAAAAAAAAAAAAGCCCCTTCCCCCAGATGCCGAAGATGCAGCTGTGGAGAGAGGCTTCCCTAGACCCCGCCTCCAGTGCGACAACTATCTAGGACCAGCTCCATAATTTGCAGGGCCCGGAGCAAAGTGAAAATGCAGGACCCCTTGTTCAAAAATTAAGAATTTCCAGAAGGCGGCCACAGAGCTTTAAACCAAGCGCGGGACCCTACTGTGCCCTACTGTGCCCGGAGCCCCCGTGGGACTGTCTGGGTCTCACCGCCGTGAAGCCAGCGCTGCCTCTAACCCTCTCACCGCCCCCAGATCCTCACGCCAGGATTAAGCCTGCCTGGGATCCCCACGGCCCCCATGCTGTCTCCGTTCTGTCTCATTCTTGCTTGTTTCCTTGCCTGTTTCCCTCCCCAGAATGTGCTTTTCCCAAGGGCCCAACTGCCATGCTTTCCCCCTCATTGCCTAGCACAGCGCCTGGGACAGAGGAAGGCAGCTATATTTGCTAAATTAATTGTAACAGAGAAAAAGTCCACTTCAACAATGATGGCTCTCTGCTTTATACCCACTAGGATGGCTATAATCAAAAATAAATAAATAAAAACAGAAAATAACAAGTGTTGGTGAGGATGTGGAGAAATAAAAACCCTCATACTTTGCTGGTGGGAATGTAAAATGGTGCAGTCGCTGTGGAAGATAGTTTGATAGTTCTTCAAAGTGTTAAATACAGAGTGATCATATGACCCAGCAATTCTGCTCCTAGGTATAAACCCCAGAGAATCGAAAACAAGTCCACACAAAACCATGAATATTCATAGCAGCATTATCCACAATAGCCAAAATGTGTCAACAACCCAAGTGTCCATCAATGGATGAATGAATTAACAGAATGGGGTCCATCCATACAATGGAATAGTACCCAGACATAAAAAGGAATGAAGCACTAACACAGGCTACAATGTGGATGAACCTTGAAAACATGATACTAAGTGAAAGAAGCCAGACTCAAAAGGCCACATAGTCTATGATTCCATTTATATGAAATGTCCAGAACAGGCAAATTTATAGAGACAGAAAGTAGACTGGTGGTTGCCAGGGGCTGGGGGAGGCGGGAGTGGAGGGTGACTGTTAACGGGGACAGGGTTTTGGGAGGGGGTGATAAAATGTCCTGGAACGAGATAATGGTGACAGTTGTACCACACTGTGAATGTACTAAATGTCGTTAGTGGTAAATGTTATGTGTATTTTATCACAGTAAAAACAATTTTAAAAACCTGTCTTTAAATGCAATGTGGTACCCTGAATTGGATCTTGGAACAGAAAAAGGACATAGTGGGAAAACTGATGAAATCCAAAAAAAGCTTGGCATTTCATTGCCAGTGCTGTGCCAGTGTAGGTTTCTTAGTCGTGACAAATGTATCACGAGCACGTGAGATGTTAACATAAGAGAAGCTGGGTGAGGGTATACAGCAACGCCCTCTACCATCATTGCAACTTTTCTGTAAATCTAAAATGATTCCACAATGAAACACGTATTCTCAAAAATCATATATGCCTTCTAAAAAGGGTCTTGCTTGGTCTCCAGACAGTTCTTTTGTCTGCCTAGGGCCCACTTTGTCTGCCTAGGGCCCACTTTGCAATTTAGGGAGCTGGAGCTGACTCTGGCATGGGAGAGGGAGAAGAATCTGGAGCTCCCAGCTGGGAGGGGAGGGATGAGGTAAAGAGAGGGGCAGGTGGGAGGGGTGAGGGAGGCAGCTGGGCTGGAACGGGGCTGGGCTGGAACGGGGCTGGGCTGGGGGTCCCCCATGGCAAGTGGAACCGCTTTGCTGGGGAAGCTCCAAGGACTCTGGAGAACAGGAATGTCCAACACAGAGGCTGCAAATGGATGATCCACAGGCTGAAGACTAGAGATGTGTTAATATTTACCCTTACTTTTGTAAAAATAATTGAGCCAATCTATAAAAAGCAGTCAATCTCACATTAAAATTGGAAATTTCCAACTTCTCTGGAAACATCTGAAGATCTGCTAACTCAAGGTCACCTTCCTGCATGGCCCCAAAGGGCAGGAGCCGAGTCCCAGGCGTCCCCTTGAAGCGGGTGTGAGCTCTCCCATTTGCCACGGTCCCCACCAGCCCCTGCTGTCACCAGCTACTGACACCGAGCCTCGGGTGCCATTTATCCTCAAGCTTGCACCATATTCTACTTCTAACGGAACAGATTTTCTCTGCACCTTGTCAAAAGTGGAAAAGAGAAACCAAGATATTGTCTGACTTTTCTTACACCTGGCTGGCTTCACTTGCCTATGATATCTACCTGGTTCCCAGAGGCACTTTTTTTTTTTAACGTCTTTATTGGAGTATAATTGCTTTACAATGGTGTGTTGGTTTCTGCTTTACAACAAAGTGAATCAGTTATACATATACATATGTCCCCATATCTCTTCCCTCTTGCGTCTCCCTCCCTCCCACCCTCCCTCTCCCACCCGTCTAGGTGGTCACCCTAGAGGCACTTACGTTCGAGAACTCAAGTCTAATGTTTCACCTGCAGCCTTTGCTGCAATGTCATCATACCCTCCCCAGCCCATGCCCTTAAATCTTCACTCTCATGGGTGTTCTGTGGTTGGGGTCAAACACACACACTAATTCTTGGGTGTGAATCCTGGTTCTACCCCTTACTAGCTGGGTGGTCTTGGCCAAGTCACTTAACCGCTCTGTGCCTCAGTTTCTCCAACTGTAAAGTGGGCATGACACTGTACCTACCTTTCAGGGGTTTTATGAGGATTAGGTGACGTAGCTCATGCAAAGCATGTAGACCTGTGCCTGGAACAGAACAAAAGAGGCAGAGAAAATTTCAGGGGGTGACAAGTGCTGTGATTAACAGATCAGGGTGACTAGGGGAAACCCCATTCAGTACTTGTTGAGGAGGAGGGGACATGTGAGCTGAAAGAGGAATGAGAAGGAACCAGCTGGGAACCGAGGGGAAGGAACAGTGTCTCAAGCAGAAGGAACAGTCAGTGTAAAGTTTCAGAGGCAAGAATGAGCTTGGCTTGCTCAAGGACCAGAAGGAGGAAGGGCGGTGTGCCTGGAGCAGAGCAACTGAGGGTCAAATTTAAGGCCGAAAGGCAGGCGGAGACCTTGCAGCCACGGGACGCCGGGGGAGGGTTCTCAGCAGCCAGAGGCCAGAATCTGACTGACGAAGGGGCGAGTGAACCTGGCAGCAGCAGGCCGGTCCAGCCCGGAGCCTCTACTTCCAGTTCCACGATCCCCATCACAACCAGCCTGACCCAAGCCTGGCTGTCCTTGCCCTCCGAGCATCGAATCCCCCCACCCCCCAAAACAAACAGGAAGTCTTGAGGTGGCCCTGGACCAGGTCAGTGGCCCCCGGGTAGTGGCAGAGCAAGGGATGCAAAGCCACTCGGATGAAAGGCTGCAGGGTCCCCCGCAAGAGAGATCCACGTCAAATCCCTGGAACCTGTGAGTGTGACCTTACTTGGAAAAAGGGTCTTTGCAGGTATGATTCAGAATCTCAAGATGAGATCATTCTGGATTATCCACATGGGGTCAAAATCCAATGATAAATGTCCTTATAAGAGAAAGGCAGAGAGAGATTTAAGACGCACAGGGAAGAAGCCCATGTGAAGACGGGGGCAGAGACGGGAGGGAGGCGGCCACAAGCAAGGGACACCTGGAGCCACCAGAAGCCGGAAGAGGCCGGGAAGTAACCTCCCCCAGAGGCTTCGGAGGGAGCGCGGCCCTGCCGACACCTCAACGTGAGACGTCCGGCCTCCAGAACTGGGAGAGAATACGTTTCTGTTGTTTTAAGGCACCCAGTTTGTGGTCACTGTTATAGCGGCCGCAGGAAACCAATACTCCTCCTCCAAGCCCCCGCCCCAGGCAGGAGGGTCAATCTCTCCTTCCATCCTTGCGACACATCCCTCTTTCCAGGTGAGAACACTGAGGCCCAGAGAGGGGACGATAAATGGGGAAGCCCCTTACAGCCGTCTCAACTTTCCTCCTGCCTGAATTGAACTCACCTGTGTATCTTGTTGGGTTTTTTTTTTTTTTTTTTTTTTTTTGTTTGTTTGTTTTTGTTTTTGTTTTTCACAGCATTTTAAAATTTGTATTTATTTTTATTATGGAATGGTAAGCACAGAAAGAGTCCAGATAACAATGCCCCGCAACTTTTTCGTTCCCTACTCTTGGGGGTTTAGCTGTGGGGTCTTGGAGGTGTGGCACAGGGAAAATTAACCTCTCTGAGCTTCGGATTCCTCAACTTTAAAATGGGGAGAGGGACTTCCCTGGTGGTCCAGTGGTTAGGACTCCGTGCTTCCACTGTAAGGGGGTGCGGCTTCGATGCCTGGTCGGGGAACAAAGATCCTGCGTGCCACACGACACGGACTAAATAAATAAATAAATAAATAAATTTTTTTAAATGGGGAGAGAACTGGTTGTTGTGAGGATTAAATGAGAATGGATGATAAGCACCTGGTGTCTCTCCGATTCCACCTGAAACCCCAGCCCGGGCCCGAGCAGGTTCTTGCTGTGGGACCCAGTTCTCAGGCTCATGATGGCTTCTTCAGGAGAGGAGCCAGAGGGTCCTGGATAAATAAGATGCTCCAGGCAGGCCCAAGCCCCTGAGGGCAAGCAGGGGACCCAGCTGGCAACAGTCTGGGTCTCAGGCCTCGGTTTAATTGGCAGGAAAACGGGTACACGGCAGACATGGAGCTGGTATATGCAGTGTGACTGTACCAGTAGCTAAAATATTGAAATACTTCTCTACCAGTTGGTAAAAGCCACTGCCCAGCCCCTCCCTCCCCCCCGCCGGGACCCCAGACTTCCACACAATCCAGCAAGTAAGAACCACCACCAGGAGGTCTTCCTGTGTCCCATCCTAAGCCTCTCTTCTGATGATTGAGCTGTTCTGCTGGGTAATATTTCTCGGCGCCATGGGCTGGTGGGCGTGGGGCGCCCCGTCCCTGATGGAAAAAAACAGGTGGCATTTGCTGGGTCTCGGCTTTCCCGGGAGGTACAGAAGCTCCAGGGATTTAGAGGAGACAGGTCTCTGTTATCCCGCACAAGCCCCATGGAGACAGACAGACAGACACGGATGTCTGCGCTGGGGTCCTGGGGACGTGAAGGGGCTCTTGGACACTGGGCGGAGGCCCTAGACCACCCAAAGTCTCCCCACAACTACACCAGGCAGAGCCGGGGGAGAGTTAGTGGATGGAGAAACCTAACCAGGCGATGAGGCAGACGGCCCAGGAAGAGGTCAGAAGTCAGGGGTCAGAGGTAGTATACTTTATTGACCGGGTTCTCCCAACATCTTGCAACCCCGCGACAAAGCCAGACCTGGGCTTTGTCAGTGTCCCGTCCACTGGACAGGGAAGAGAACGCGACTCCCAAACGTCCGAAGGGCCTCAGAAGAGCAGAGCGTCAGGGTGGATGTGGGAAGGGGCCGCCAGCCGGGGGAGGGGGAGGGGGAGGGGCAGGGGAGGGGCTAGCGCTGGGCCCTGGGCCAGGGACACCCCGAGGCTCCGCCAGGCCTGGCCAGCCCCTCACTCCCCCACTTAAGGTCCGTAGTGGTTCACAGTGAGACTGGCTTAGATTTGGGAGGGCGGAAGGGGGGAGGGCAGGCAGGCGCCTTCCACTCCCGGCCCACCCTTGGCCTGACTCACAAAGCTGGGAGGAGGGAGAGACAGGAAGTCCCCTCCCCGTGTCCCCCCCCCACCCCGGGACAGGGAAGCCCCTTCTCTCCAGGGGCATAGGGTAGAGGCCTAGTTCTCCCTGACATCCCCCAGGCTCTTAGGAAGGGTCATTCACTCCCGGCTCAGAAGTCTCTAGAACATCTCAGTGAACTTGCCCATCATTGCTCCCAATTAGAAAAATGTGTTTGAAATCTAGGAGATTGGGGCCCACCAGAACCAAGCAGTAAAAAACCTGCTTAAGATCTTGGTTTAAAAAGGTAGCTCTACCTTCGCTTAGAAACCTTGGGAGACCAGCTGGAGAGACCAGTGGTGTCTCCACTGCCCAGACTGGAGGGGGTCGCTCATGGCCGCAGGGGGCCGGTGGTGGCCCGGGGAACAGGGTGGGAACCGGGGGCGAGACGCAGGAAGCGGGGACACGTGGGACAGGGCAGCTGGCCCTCCAGTGCCGTGGACCTGGGCTCGGAGGGCAGCGGGGGCGGCCGGGGGGGGCCCCCGTGGGCACATCTGCCAGGTGGGCACTGGAGCCTCTGCCCCACCGGGAGGGGCAGCGCCCACGGTCAGGCCTTGTGACTGCCGTCGCCCGGCGGCTCCCTGTGGCCGGCTGTGCAGTCCGAGGCGGGCTCGAGCCCCAGCATCTGCCGCTGCACCAGCCTGGCGTAGAGGCCGCCCTGGGCCAGCAGCTGCTGGTGTGTGCCCTGCTGCACCACGCGGCCCTTGTCCAGCACCACGATGAGGTGCGCCCGCTCCACCGTGCTCAGCCGGTGCGCGATGATGAGCACGGTGTGCTTCTGCAGGTTGCCGTGGATGGCCTGCTGGATCTGTGGAAACAGGAGGGCGCCGGCTCACGGCTCACGCGGCGTCTCCACCGCCACCCACCGCCCCGCCCGGTCCCGGCTGGGATCCCAGATCCACCGCGTCCTACGGACGCTCAGCCTCTCTGAGGCTTCCTCGCTTGTAAAGCGAGGGCCGGCCCAGGACCCGCTTCCTGGTTTTTGTCCACGGGGGACGGAGCTCAGAGGCTGACACAGGGCAGTGCTCGGCGAATGACAGAGGGGCCCCTACCGTGGTCGTCTTCTGGGCTTCCTGCTCCTTCCTCTAACCTTGGCCTTGGTTAATGGTCTCACCGTCAGCCCCGAAGCTCACGCCGACAAAACCAGGCGTGAAACCACCTGGTTCCTCATCCTTCCCTTAGCACCCGAATCCGACCCATCAGCAGGTCCCGGGGCTCCATCTCCCCGGTGTGTCTCTGTGACATCCTTCCACCTCCGCCACCATTCCTGCTTGCCGGGAGCCTGCAACCTTCCTGCCCTGCTCCCATCCACCCCCACGTGGATCTAACATTTTTAATCAGTTCTTGTTGAACTCATGCTCCAAGCCCTCCGAGAGCTTCTTGTCCCATTTAGGATAAAATCCGAACTCCTGGGGGAGTTTTAGGGCCGTGAAACTGTTCTGCGTAACATGACATTCTGCATTTGTCAAAACCCATAGAACGCGCAACACAAACAGTGACCCCTAATATGAACTGTGGCCTTGAGTTAGAAATAATGCATTAATGCCAGCTTGTCAACTGGCACCAACGTACCGCTAACGCAAGATGCTAGTAACAGGCGACACTGTTCGTGGTGCGGGGAGGGGGATATACGGGAACTCTCTGTAATTTCTGCTTAATTTTCTTTAAACCTAAACCTGCTCTAAAAAAATGAAATAAAAATCTATTAATGGAAAACAATCCAAACTCCCTTCCAGGGCCTGAGGAGCTTGTGTCCCCCTATGACTCTGTCCTTGCCTCACCCCACTGCCAGCCACGCTGACCTTGGGGCCTGGCTGTGGACCTGCTCTGGGACTTTGCCCCCACTGCCCCCTCTCCCTGGGACTCTCTTACCCAGCCCCCCTCTGGCTGTCTCCTTTCCTTTCTGGTCTCAGCTCAAGTGGGACCTGATGACCCTGGTTCTGTTGGCATGAACTGCAGGATTCTTGGCACGTGTGACCCCATCCAAACTCTGCACTAAGACGGCCACACTCCAGGGGGCTTCTGCAGCACAAGGCCTTGTTGCTAGGATGACCCCAGCCCCTAAATGCCCAATGCTGCCAGGAGAATTGACTGTTCTAGACATCACCTGACGGTGGGCCCCAGAGCTCCCTTTCTTAGAGCATTTACCAAAAAGGGCTTATAATTGCAAAACCTTCCCCTGTCTCCTGGAGATATATATGCAGATCTCCTAAAACTCAGGAATGTTTTTCTCTAGGACCTGAATGCCATCTCATCGTAATCATGGGAAGGATAGGGCCCCCCGTCTCCCAGCCTCGGTAGAGGACAACCGCTGCTGGCCAGCAACCGTGGGGACTGATCACACTTGCACTGCCCAGCCCTTTGTGAGTTTCTCCTGGTCCCCCACTCTTGCGCCCTCCCTGCACCCTCAATCTCCCTGTGAAAGGCGCCATCACCACTGTCACCCCTGCACAGGAAAGGGGCTCAGCTCTTTTCCCTACTGACAGTAGCTACTAATAAAATCTGTTTTCCCAGCTTTAACTAACGTCCAGCAGTGTTTCTCTTTGACAATCGTGACCCTTCCTTCAATCTATCACATGACTGTTTCTTCTTCTTCTTTTGTTTTTTGTCTTTTTTGGCCGCACTGTGCGGCATCTGGGATCTTAGTTCCCCAACCAGGGATCGAACCCGCGTCCCCTGCCCTGGAAGCACGGAGTCTTAACTGCTGGGCCGCCAGGGGAGTCCCCACATGCCTGTTTCATTTTCTACATAGCACAGGCCCCAGGGTGAACTCATGCTTATCTCCTTGTCATCTGTCTCCCGCTCTGGACTGGAAACACCTTGGGGGCAGGGGCCAATGTAACCCCGGTGCCTAGAGCAGCGCCTGGTGCCCGGGAGGCGCACATTAAATACCTGTGTAATAAATGAATTGATCCATGGCGGGACTGAGGTAGCTGGTCCTCTTCAAATACACTATGGGGCCCTTCTTTCTTTACCAATGAAATGAGACTCAGGGGGAAAGAGACACGCTCAAGCCATGGGCCGCAGGGTGGAGCTCCTATCCACGTCCCACACCTCCTGACCCCTAACCCAATTCCATATCATTTCAACACCTAGAGCCAGAGGCTGGGCCAGGGTGACCAGGCCCTGGGCCTCCTCTGCCCCCGCCCCCTGCCCTCAGCTCTGGAACACCCTAGTCCAGGAGGCTGATGGCCTGCGAGAGCCCCTGCAGCCGTGTGCTGCGTGGAGGGAGGGCTCTGGCCACCTGGAGCTGCTCCTGCTTCAGCAGCACCCGTTACCCCGCAACTCACCAGGTACTCGCTCTCTGCATCCAGGGCGCTGGTGGCTTCATCCAGGATGAGCACGGGTGGGTTCCGCACCAGAGCCCGGGCCATGGCCACCCGCTGCTTCTGGCCGCCCGACAGCTGGGCACCCTTCTCCCCCGTCTCTGCACGGCAGAGACACAGGGGCAAGTGAGCGGGAGGTGAGGCCGGCGGCCCTGGGGAGCGGCGAGCAGCCCCCGCCTCCGCCTTTCCCTGCTGCCACAGGAGCTCTGCTCCCCAGGAAAAGGTGGGGCTAAAAGGGCCACAGGCTGGCAACCTCACGAAAGGATGCTCTTCCTCCCTGTTCGTAAGGGCACGCAAAGTACAACTATGTGCAACTGGTACCAAGATACCAGCTTCTACCTATTAATCTGGCAAAAATCCAAACGCGTGATAGCACACTGTGCTGGTGTGGCCGAGGGGAAAGGGCACCCCCTCCTCTCCCTGAGGTACTGCTGGTGCGGGCTCTGTGCTGCCGTGCACACACCGCTGTGTCTATCCGGTTGTGCCGTGCAGGTCTACAGAGCACAACTACAGAGGCACAACCCTTGGACCAGCAAACCCATCTCTGTGAAAATTTCCTGCAGATTCACCTTCTCATGCACAGTGACTCACAGCACTGTTATTGCAAACAAACAAACAAACAAACAACCAAATGTCCATCAATAGGAAACAGGAAATCAGTTATTTTTGAGTAAATTATTATAAAGCCACAAAACAGAAGACTATGCAGCAGTTAAAAAAAAGAGCAGCTTTCTAGGTATCAATATGGAAAGGTCACTTAAAAAAGCCAGGGGGCAGAAGAGAAGGTGCTGGGTATTTTTCTGTAAAAGGGCGGGAGGGAATAAAAATACATATTCATATTTGCATAAAGAAACTCCAAAAGGACGTGTAAGAAAATAAGGAAAGATGTTTTGGTGGGGGCGGGGGGACCTGGCGGTGAAGACCAGGATGAAATAAAACATTGCACTGGATATCGTTATGTCTATTTTTTTTAGTTTTGAATTGTATGAACAGTCCCATTGCGAGAGTTAAAATTTTTAAATATGTTAAATAAAAGCTATGAGTTAATATATTGTTCAACTTATTAAAGTAAAATATTTACTAATATAAAATTAAGTCACTATAATTAATGAATATAATACATATATTATTTTTAAATAATAATATTTCGGGGACTTCCCTGGTGGCACAGTGGTTAAGAATTCACCTGCCAATGCAGGGGACATGGGTTCGAAGCCTGGTCCGGGAAGATCCCACATGCCGCGGAGCAACCAAGCCCGTGCGCCACAACTACTGAGCCTGTGCGCTGCAACTACTGAGCCTGCGCTCTAGAGCCCGTGCTCTGCAACAAGAGAAGCCACTGCAACGAGAAGCCCCCGCTCGCCACAACTAGAGAAAGCCTGTGTGCAGCAACGAAGACCCAACGCGGCCAAAAAATTAAAAATTAAAAAAATAAATAAAATTTAAAAACTAAAAGAAAAAAGTGTCTTTTTAAAAAAAATAGTGTTTTGGAACTAAACAGAGGTGGTAGTTGTAAAGCATTGTGAATGTACTAAATGCCGCTGAATTGTTCACTTAAAATACAGTGGTTAAGTTTGTGTTATGTGAGTTTCAGCTGGCAGAGGGCAGTGCATAACTCAGGGTTGCATCCCTGAGGGTGGACCGCCAGGCACGGTGGAGGCGATGCTCTGGGCTCTGTACCTGTATTGTAGCCATCCTGGAGTTCCATGATGAAGCCGTGGGCATTTGCCTTCTGTGCGGCCTCCACCACCACCTCGAAGGGCACGGTGGGCAGGCCGTAGGAGATGTTGTCTGTGATGGAGCGCGCGAACAGCACTGGCTCCTGGCTCACCAGGGAGATCTGCGGAGGAGGAAGGATGGGCTGTGAGAGGCCTGGAACACGTCTATCCAGCTGTCACCAGGAACCTCGCGAGCCCTGGGCCTGAGAGACGCCGGGAGCCTTAGGTCTGAAATCTGATCAGGGCCCGCGGCCGGCAGCTGCATTCAGCTGCCTCTCTTCTTTCCGAACAGCGGAGTCCACTTTCTGCACAAGCTCTCAGCCTCCCTGACCAACAAACTGGGGTCCCGCTAAGCTTGCCGCCCTGGGCCCGGTCAAGCTCCCTGACCTCCAAGACGGAGCTTACTGGCTGCCCCTGACCTGGAAGAAAAGAGAGAGAAAGAGTGTGGAGTGTAACTCTGTGAGTCGGCCTGTCCCTGGCAGGAGGCAAGAGGGCACAGCAGACCCAGGCCACAAGGACCTCCCTGGCTGGTGCCCCCTCCCTGTAAGAGAACAACCGAAAGGAGCTATTGTCTCATGGTCTCAGTTTTAGGAATTTGTATGTAGCTGGAGGATATCACTGCAACACTGTAAATAGCAAAAAAGGAAAAAGAAAAACAAAACAATCTAATTCTCCATAAATAGAGGATTGGTTACATGATTACATTGCACCCATAAACTCAAACTGTAATATATATATCATACTTCTATTTTTGGTTAAAAACAATATGTGCCTTTGTATATAGAAATGTTTATATAAAGGTAGGAAACACGTTGGAAAGGATATTGACTAAACTGCCAATGCTGGTTCCCGACGCGGAGTAGAATTCAAAAGGTGAGGTGGAGTCACCTCACGTCTTTGTTATAAAATTCTCTGACTATATGGGAATATGATTGGGTTGTTGAGTTTTACTGCTTTGGGTTTTTGAAAATTAAAAATTTAAATTTATAGAGAAGGTATTCACAAAAGAGGAAATCCAAATAACCAATAAACATATGAAAAGGGACTTAATATCTTTAGTCACCAGGAAAATGCAAAAGACCTCTACACTGAACTACCTCTAAATACCAACTGGTACAGATTCAGGACTGGCAGTGTTAGCAGTCTGAGAAGAATAAGTGTCTGAGTATGTTAACTATTGCAAAGCCTGAACAGCTCTCTCTAGGAGCCACTTCCAGAACTCTGGTGGGCAGCGGCCTGGTGGGGGCAAACCTGGGACCACTTCTCCACCATCTGTCCCTGGTTATGTACACACAGGCGGGAAGATTTCACAATCTGTGGCCTCCACCAGCATCTACAACTGGCCAGAAGTTCTGGAATCTCTGTGCCAACTCTCAGGCTATCGTGTATCTTAATGTATGCAGACGATGTAATGTATGTATGTAATGTATGTAGACGATGTGTCTGCTTAATAGTCGGTGTTTCTTGTATAGTGTGCAGCCTGAACAACCGTCCAGGGCATCCCTGCTCTTATGCCAGCACAGGATCAGGTGTCGAGTCTACTTTTCTGAGAGTATTACCCAAAACTGTAAGGTCATGAATAGCCTCCTTTAAATACTGGAGATAACTTAAATGCGGAACAACCTGAACTCTCATCCACTGCTAGTGGGAATGTAATGTGTAAAAAAAAAAAAATAGTAAACCACCTTAATGGCAGTAACTACTAAAGCTGAGGCTCGGGGAGAACCTACCCACCCATGGGCACCGTGATATGGACTAAACTGTCCATATCGGTATCGCTGGTAATAGTAAAAAAACAGGAAACAACCAAAATATCCATCAAGAACAGAACGTATAAACGGACTGTGCCATGTTTACACAGTGGATTATCTTCCAGAAATGAAAATGAGTGAACTACAAACACAGCCTCAACCTGGAAAACTCACAAATAACACTGAGTGGAAGGAACAAGACACAAAGAATACACACATTACGGTTCCAGCCAGACGGAGTTTAAAACTAGCAAAACACAGCTGCGCTGCTGTTCGGGAGGCACAGAGATGGGAACAAAAGAAAAGCACGGAAATGACGATCAATCGTGAGCGTCAGGCAAGACGCTGCTTCTCGGGCGGAGAGTGCTGGAATGTTCCACTTCTTGAACTGGTGATAATTCTTTGAAATGTACGTGTGTCTTGAGCCCTCTCCCCTGTACCTGTGTGCGTGCTCGCGGGAGAGAAGGTCAGACAAGGCAAGGGCGGAGGAGGGCAGCAAAGGCCCATGCACGTACCACTCGGTGCAAGTACTTGTGGTCATAGGCGCTGATGGGCTTCCCATCCAGCAGCACACGACCCCCTTCCAGGGGGTAGAAGTTCTCCAGGATGTTGACGCAGGAGCTCTTCCCACTGCCCGACGGCCCCACGAGCGCTGTCACCTTTCCTGGGGACAGGCTGAAGGAGACATTCTGCAAGGAACACGCAGACACGGTGTGGGGCCCCTGGCTCATATGCTCTGGCCTCAGATGCAGGCGGGCACCCTTCCCAGCCTGCCCCACCGCCGGCCCCCAGAATGCTCTCCTTTCTAGGATTTGGCAGCACTTTTATACTTGTCTCCTTTGCCTGGAATGTTCTTTCTGCAGAGAGCCATCGGCTGGCTCTTGCTCCTTGTTTAGGTCTCATATCAAATGTCACCTCCTCCGAGAAGCCCTCCTTGACTGCTAATACCATCTCTGCAGACTACCCCTGACTTACTGCCTTCCTAGCACTTCTCCGGGAATCCTTTTGTTAATGATCTGTCTTCAGTGTTCCTGGCCTTTCATGTTCCTGGCTGCACTGCCATGGCCTGGCCTGTAGGGGGTGCGCGAGAGATGGGATGAGGGAAAGGATGACTTTGGGGGGTGGGGGTGGGGGGGCTTGGGCCCTCTCTCACCTGCAAGACTTGGGTGTGGGGCCGAGTGCGGTAGGTGAAGGTCACGTTCTCAAAGTCCACCCGGCCCTCCAGGTGGTCGGGGGCCAAGTTCCCATCATGCACCATGGTTGGCTGCCGGTCAATGAACTCGAACACCTTCTCCGCGGCCCCCACTCCTTGCATCAGGCCGCTGTAGACGGAGCCCACGGACTGCGGGGGGAAGTAGACACACGTTCCTGACCCATCGACGCCCCGATCCTGGGACACCCCCCCCGCCCCCCCACCACGGTGCCAGAGAGCTGCAGGGGGTGAGGAGAGAACAAGAACACAGCAGCAGTTCTGGGGGCGGGGTGCCCAAAGGAGGCTGCCGGAGCCCCACCTGCTAGTACAGCAGATCATGACGACAATGAAAAAAATGAGGACAGCAATAAAAAATACTGGTGCCTTGTGTGTTACAGCTAAACCTCACCACCGTCCAGCAGAGTAGGTGTTATCACCCCCCAGAGAAGGAAACGGAAGCACAGAGAAGTTAAATGAACTAGGCAGAATGTGGCAGAACAGGAATCGGACCTTCCTCTTTCAGCTGTCACAGAATTTTTAAATTTCAATTTTAAAAATGGCCCTTAATTTATACTATACATCTCCTTGGGTAAAAACATACACAAGTACAAGTGTGAATAATGACTCATTTTACTGAGTTCTTATATATGTTACGAGGTAGGTTCTATCATTATCTCCTTTCTGGTGATACGGAAACTGAGGCACAGAGAGCTCAAGTAACTTCCCCCAGGTCACACAGCCAGGAAGTGGCAGAGCCAGGATTCGAACCCAGGCACGTCTGGCTCCCGAGTTCAGGCACTTATGAGCTATGACTGCGGGTCCTGGTTGATGAAATGGGGGTGATATTAGTACCGCTGTCATGGTTCCGCGAAGACAGTGCTCAGCACATAGTAAACCCCCAACCCACCACAGCTATGGCTATTATCATAATATCTGGATATAATTATTCCTATTGAGATACAAATGCTGTGTATAAGCTGTCCTTCTTGCTTCATCCCAGAGGCGGCCCCGGTTATCCGAGTACTGTGTCTTTCGAGTCCTTTCTCTGTGCTTTTACAAACACATGCACATATGTAATTAAATCATTCTGAGATGAACAAACCCCACAAATGGGATCAGACCATCCTTATGACTCGGGGATTAGCTTTTTCACTAACAGCTTGTCTTAGGGATCTTTCCATGCCAGTGCGCACAGCTCTACCTCATTTCTGTGGCTGCTGCCTAGTTTTCATAGCACAGATGGACCGTTTCTAGAATACAGGTGTACTGTATTCACCCAATCGCTGGCTGACAGGCATTTAACTTTTCACCATTATAAACAATGCCGCACTGAACATCCTGGGACACGTCTTTGCCCACTAGTGTGGATATTTCTGAAGCATGGATCCCGAGACGCTGATTCAAATGACACGGCATGGATGACTGTAGCTAACGCAAAGTGCCATCTGCAGCAGATGCTAACCCGCCCCTCCCCTGCCGCACCTTTGAGCTTTATCGCTGCAGGACACGGAGGCTCAACCTCAGTGCCGGCGGGCTTTGTGGGGGGAGGGAGGCAGACCAGAGAAGCACTCCAAGCGTCCTCCAGCAGTGACTGACGGCAGCTTCAGCACAAGCACCCCAGCCCCCTAGTCTCGGGACCTGCTGGAGGCGGCAGCCAAACTAAGACATAATCTATCAAAAAAAACCCCACTCTGTTCTTTGCCCATGGAGCTACTCTTTAAAGTGGGTTAAAATAAAGTCAGACCATCTGGCTCTGAACTCGGTTCCCCTACAAACGTGGTGGGCAAGTCGTTTAACCAGTCTGAGCCCCAGCTTCTTTTTCTGGGAAACGGGGACGGGAGTAGCACCGACCGCGCACAGCGTGCTCAGGAGAGTCTTCTGAAATAACTGCTGTCGTTGCCACTTTGCTCCATAAATGGAGTTGCTGTCACTTGTATGTATTACTCCCTTTATTAGTATGATGGGTATTGTCAGGTCCTTTAGAAAGAAACGCCACCCCCGTGAACCCTGGAGCACCCCCGTTTAGATCCCTTCCCTCTCCCTTCTCCCCAGGGCTCCCCTCCCCCCGCGGGCCCCTCACCTCCATACAATCTCCCAGGACAAACTCGTAGATAATGAAGGAGATGAGGTTGCCGCTGGTCATCTGCCCTGAGATGACGAGGTGGCCCCCGTAGTAGAGGATACTGACCTGGACCACCAGCAGCGTGAGCTGGAGGGAAGAGGGAGAGGGGGGTCTGAGTCACGGGGGCCTTGGCTCACACCTTCCCCCCAGCCCCCCTGTCCCCTGCCCCGCAGGGGAGGTGAGAGCAGCTGTGGGCGCCTCACTCACAGCCCGACTGAACTCCAGCCCGCAGCAGGGATGGCCTCCCACAAGCTGGGGCCCTTCTGTCACTCATGCCCTCCCCGCCCCCGCCATGGAGTTTTTCCCTGCAAAGGCCCCCAGCTGGAACAGGCCATGAGCCTGGCTGGGAACAAGGCTTTCTTTGTAAGGCCCTGGCACACATACACAGCCCCCAGGCGCCTCAGCAAGGCCAAACTGGAGCTATTAGTCTTCTCCTTATTGGGAAGAGCATGGTTCAGAAAGGCTGAGTCCACTGGCTAAGGTCACACAGCAAGCCAGGCAAAGCAGACGAGGTCCGTGTTTCCATGAAGGAGGGGCTGTGTCCAGGGTGTGCTTGCCTCCAGCCCCCTCTGGTGTCTGGGGGAGTGGTCTGCGAGAGGAGTGGGACCTGCGTACCCCTGACAACCCACTGGGTCCCTATTTGCCCCTCCCCATCCCAAGCCAGCGATGCTGAGTCAGAACTAGATCAATGGCTGGACCACAGTGCCTTTGCACGAGTGGCAAGAGGTGCCCCTGCTGGTGGGCAGACTGCCAAGAGGCTTGGCTAGCTGAGCTGGATTTCAGGCCCTTCTTCTCCCTGGCTGGGCACTTTTGAGGGGTGGCCCCCCCTGGGGGGACCCAGAAGGTCCTTATTCCCTGCTTTCCCTGTAGACCACCCTCTCTTCCCTCCCCCTAAACTCCAAACCCTCCTCATTCCTACCCCAGCTGTTCCCCAACAGCCCACCCCCAGATGTGGCCAGCACACAGGGACAGGACCCAAGTGCTTCTTCTCCAGGAAGGGCTATAACTCACCCCCAGGGAGTGAGCTGGACACTCTAATGGGGGCAGGTGTGTGGTTGTGACATAGGTCCTGCAGGGAAGCGGCCGAGGATGGGTCCCAGCTGGCCTCGGGGTGACTCCCCACCTTGGCAGGGACGCTTCCCTAGATGGGAAAAGAAAGCTCCTACCCTGCCACCCCACGCCCAGGCGAGAGGGAGAGAGGAGGCGCCCTGTTTGAGGGTGTGCACCGAGAGGCTCAGTTCCTTTCCAGAAAGATTCTCTGAGGACAAGCACAGAGTTGGGACAAAGTCAAGTGTCACACCAGCATGCCTGGACCTGGGCTAACGTCCTGATCTTTGTGTCAGACCTGCCCGGGCCGGGGCACGTACCCCGCTGCCCCAGACGTAGTACATGTAGGCTGCAGCCTCCTTCCTGTTCAGCTTGTAGACCTGCTGCAGCTTCCGTGAGTACACCTCCGCCTCCTCCTCTTCGTTGGCAAAGCTCCGGACTGTCTTCATGGCACTGATGGTCTCCTCGGCCGTGCTGCTGGCTCTGGCCAGGGCATTCTGGACCTCTTTGGAGAGCCTCTATAGGTGGGAGGGGCGACAAGAAGGAAGAGACCCCAAAACAGACAGTCTCACCCTCTGCCTGAGCCCCCAGGCCCCTCTGGGGTTTTCTATCTTTAGTTGGTGCCAGCTGTATGCAGGGAGTTCCAGGGACAAGGGGATAAGACCCAGCTCCCCTCCTCCCCCAGTCCCTTCTAGCTTGATTTGCTGAACTCAGAGAACAGACTCCAGCTGGGCTCTTAGGGTGAGCTCCTGAGGCTCTAGCTCCTGAGGCATGGGGGTGCTGATCATGAAGTCATCTCCAGTATTCAGAGGAGGTTATGAGTGACCATACAGTTTTGGGTAATCCTCTGAGAAAAAGAAGTCTCAATACCTGATTCTGTGCTGGCATAAGAGCAGAGATGCCCTGGATGGTTGTTCAGGTTATACACTACACAAGAAACACTAACTATTAAGGAGGCACCATTTACATCCAGCAACATATATTAAATTAGGTGAGAGCCTGAGGGTTAGCACAGAGATTCCAGAACTCCTAGCCAAGTTCTAGATGGTGGTGGAGGTCAACGGGCTGTGAAATCTGCCCTCATCGTGTGCTTATAACTAGAGACGGATGGCTGAGAAGTGGTTCCATGTACATGACCACCAGGCTGCTGCCCACAGAGTTCCAGAAGCCACCCTGGGCCACACTATTCAGGCTTTCAGGAACCACACTCAGAATCTCACACCAGCCAGGAAGGCTGCCCAGGAGGCTGAGACAGCCTCCTCCATAGGCATGTCCCATGACCTGCGAGTCACGCCCAGGCCATCGGAAGCACGCAGTACACTCAGGCATCCTGAGAGAAGCCAGGCTGTGCCTTGAGTCATGTCTGGCTGCGGGCGATGCGTGTGGCTTGTGGCGATGTCTGTATCCTACACATTCGGGTACAGGTACGAGACCTAAACAGGGCTTCCTTGAGGTCCTGCCCAGTTGAACTTAAAGGTGAGGCCTGAGGTGTGCGCAGAGGCGGGGCTGGTGCAGGGAGCTCCAGGGTTTCCTGCCCCCTCCGAGGGGCTGGCAGGAAGGCAGGAAGGGCGGTGTGGAAGGGAAACGGCTCCAACTCCAACTCATATATTTACTTTTTCTACTCAGGGAGGAAAACAGTGAGGCCGGTGACCCAGAACCGCTGGGGAGAGGGCCCTCCTGGGTGGTGGGCTCTGCCAGAGGTGACACACTGGATTGTGGGGAACGGATCCATCTGGGGGCTGGCCTCAGGTCATCGGCACCAAGGGTTCCAACCAAACCGGGGACCCTGAGCTGATCACGTGTCCAAGCCCCTGCTCAGGAGTGTCCCTGCCCCCCGCAGGCCTGGAGCACCGAGGAGGGGCCGCCTACGCTGTCTGAACCCAGCCTGGCTCCGTTAGGGCTCAGGGGCACCCACCATCGCAGGAAGCAGGAGGAAGGTGAGGCAGGGGCCTAGCTGACAGGCTGACCCTTCTGACAGAGGCAGTGCCAAGGGGCGGCCTGAGGGGACTGCTGCCTGCCCATCACTGCATCGTGGGCAAGGGCCTCGCTCCCGGGGGCCTGAGCCCTCCCCCACGACACAAACGTATAGAAAGAGAGCAAACTTTGCACTCAGAGTGAAAACCAAACTTCCCGTAAAGGCCAACACCATCCGGCCCCCGTCACCTCCCTGCTCTCCCCTCACTCCTGGCTCTGGCCTGACCGGCCTCCCTGAGGCTCCGCAGACACGCCGGGCACGCTCCCACCTCAGGGCCTTTGCACTGGCTGTGCTCTCTGCTTGGAACGTGCTTCCCCGAGCTGTCCACCTCTTTACTCAATGCCACCTTCTCAGAAAGATCTATTTAAAGCTGCACCCAGCCCCAACGCTCCCAATCTGTCTCTTCATTTTTCTTCTCAGCAGCTACGATCTTTTACTGTACTACATATTTTCATTATTAGCACTGTTGTTATTTATCGTCTGTTTCTCTTATTAGAACATAAGCCTCCTGAAGGCAGGGGCCCTGTCTGTTTCGCTGATCTATCCCAGTGCCCGGGACATGGCAGGTGCTGCTCGGTAAATACTCACTGAACGACTGAAATGAACCAGGGAACGAACGCAAATGCAGCCTTACGATGAGTCCTCCGCTAGCCCCTGGTGGCCCCCTGAACCTGCCTAAGGGGTCGCTCAGGCGCTGCCGGTGCTCAGAGCCCAGCGGGGGCCAGGCGGGGCCTACCTTGTAGTACTTGCCGTAGATGTCAGACACCATCATGATGATGGGGAAGCCCATGAAGGTGACCAAGGAGAGCTGCCAGGAGAGGCTGAACATGAAGACCACCACGCCCGTGACCTTGACCGTGTTCCGCAGGAAGATGTTGATGTTCTGGGAGACCAGGTCGCTGACCATGGTGGTGTCCGAGGTGAGGCGGGAGATGAGGTCCCCTGGAACACAGGCAGCTCAGCTCCCGCTGTGGCAGTGGGGTCACTGTGGGCAGCGGCCGGGGACCCTCGGGGGGCTCAGACCTTCCCCGGCTTCTGGGTGCGGTGGGGAGGGAAGAAGAGCAGGTGCCCCTTGAGGGCTGCTCTGAGCCCAGGCCTTGTCACCAGCATCTTGCTCCAGCTTCACAGCCCCCAGAGCACCGGGGAGGCAGCTGAGGCTCAGAAAAGGGAAGCGGCTTGCTCAGCAGCACACAGCGTGTCCGTGACTGAGCCAGAGCCGAACCCGCGTCTCCTCCCTGTCTCTGGCAGAGGGGTCACTCCCCTCTTCCCTCACAGAAATAGCCATCTGGGCTGTGGAGGAGAGAGGGACAAAAGCCCTTTACTGACTGCTGGATACTGGGCTAGGAGTTTCACAACAATCCCACAGGGCAGCTACCGTTACTGTCCCCATCTTACAGAGGAGAAAACAGAGGCTCAGAGAGGTGAAGTTAGTGACAGAGCCTGGACCTTGGCCAGATGCTGTAGCGTCTTCCCTGCTCCGCCCTGCACGTCCGCCCTGCTCACTCCCATAGGAGCTGGGCCTCTCGGGCCACAGGCCTGGGTAGCCCTGGCCCTTGTGCTTCCCACAAGCCAGTGGGAGGTGAGGCCTGGTTGCTGCAGGGACATCGGGTGGCCTAGCGAGGGTCCTATTGTGGCCGCAGTTCACACCAAAACCTCAGCCAGCAGGCCAGCTCCCCAGGGCTCAGGCAGGGCCAGAGGCCCAAGCCAGCCTCCCGGGGTGTCCCCATCCCGAACTGGACGGCAGGAAAAGCCATCAGGACTGAGACCATGGACGTACCCACTTAAATCCTCAATGCGAGGCAAGCCCACCTGGCCGGGCCCAGCCCCAGGTCACCCGAGGCCCCAGGAGGACCAACCTGTGCGATTCTCGTCAAAGAAGCTCGTCTCCTGAGATACCAGCGAGCGGAAGAGACGGTTCCGAAGGCGAATGTTCAGTCTGGCAAATACGAGGGTAAAAATGCCGCCCCGAATACCTGCGGCAAATGAGCTAATTGCAGATAAGAGATGTTATATATAGCACGACGTCCTTCCGACAGCCAACCGCCACCCCCCGCCACCCCCCTCTGCTGGCAGGCGTGGACCCCTCGCAGGGCAGAGACCGGGTGGCACCCCGACCTCGAGCCCACTCTCCGGAGCTGGCACCACCATGGGGTTTCCCTGTTCCCAACAGGAGCTCCCAAGGAGAGGGCGCAGCGGGGACTGCGTTTACTGTGGGTGAAGGACCCCGCTCCGCCAGCCAGACGCCTCTCCCTTCCAGCAGAGCACAGACAAGGCTGGCCCTTGTTTCCCGCTTGGAAAACCGCGGGGGGTGGGAGGGTGCTGGGGAAAGGGGAAGCCCGAGGACTGAAGCCATCTGTAGGGACAAAAGGGTGTGGCTCAACCAGAGGGGCAGAACTAAGCCAGTTGGCTTGTTGGTTACCACGGGGACCAGCTGAGGCACAGGCTCCCCGGGGGCATTTCCTGGGCCTCCCTGGCTCCTTCTCCTCCCGGGAGCTGGCCCTGCCCTCCTTCCCCGCAGCAGGCCTGGGCGGGTGGGGGAAGGGCACGGCTCGCTACCTGCCGATGGCCAGCACACACATGACGATGACGGCCGTGCTGAACTGCTCCATGCTCTTCTGGATGACGATGCCATCGATGGCCCGGCCCGTGTAGTAGGGGAGGAAGGTCTCTCCTGTGGAGACAGGGCGGGCTCAGGGGGCCTCTGCAACCAGGGGAGCCCATGTCCTTCCTCCTGAGCCTCTGGAAGCCCCCATGGCACCCACAGAGCTGACGCCACCGCGGGGTTTTCTCTCTCGGCAAACTCCTGCTTCTCAACGGGGCAGGGGGCAGGGAAGGGGTCCCACACTGCTTAATGCCCTCTCTTTTCAGAGAACAGGAACACGGGAAACGTGAGTTACTTAATCTATACAGACTGGGTCGTGCTATCGTGAATAATGGCGACCTGGCGTCGAGCACACAGAGCCAAGGGGCTCCCGTGTGACAGTTCACCCCCTCTGCACGTGGACGCTGAAGTCAGCTCTGTTATCACCCATTTTACAGATGAGGAAAGTGGAGCTGAAAAGATGAGCTGACGCTCGCCCAGCCACACAATTGGTGGCTGACAGACGCCAAAGTTCACTTCCTTCTTCTCTTTGGCCGAGGGTTCAGGGTCCAAATTCTAGACCCTCAGAATATGTTGATATTCTGGTTCTGAGCAATGCTGGAAATTGCCACCCCGCCCTTCTTGATGGGGCACTTTACAGTTTGTCAGATAATTTCTTACCCATATGTCCTGCTATATCTTCACAACAATCCTGGGTGGACGTGGGGATGGGGGCACTGGGAAGGGATGTCACCCCATTTCACAGAGGTGGAATGGGAGACTCAGAGAGGCTGAGTAATTCGCCCAAGGTCCCACAGCAATTAAGAGGAAGGGCCAGGACTCAAACCCAAATTAGCTTCCAATCAGGGGGCTCGTTCCTTGTGCGTTCCCTCCCAATAACCCAGAATAAATGCCCACTCCCATCTTATAGAAATGATGGACACGGAATAGAAGGTGGTCAGACCAAGCTGTGTCCCCTGTTTTCACTACAGCTCTTTCAGCAGCCATAGCCTGGCTCAGGGCTGGGCATACGGGAGTCACTCAGTAAAGGTCAATGAATGAACCCTGGGCACGTGGGGCAGGCCCTTCCCTGGTCAGCTCTACAGGACTGGCTCACCCAGGACAGTGAGGCCTTCCGTGGCATTCTGGCGCCCTCTGCTGGGCTCAGCACAGCGACCACAAGGCGGCAGCCGCGAGGGCCTCTGTCTCCCCTGTGTCCTTGGCCAGATGGGGTCTCCAGCCACCCCTGTGAAGTTCTACCTCAGCTGAATCTCTGCCTCAGTTTACCCACAGGGAAGTAAAGGGCATCAGCGAGCTCTAGCAGCATTATGATTCCAGCAAGCATCAGTGATGATATTAACCACCGTGGACGTTTATGGAGCCCTTGCTGGGTCAGGTGCTGTGCTAAGCAGGTACGCAAACTCTTTTGTCCAATCTGCCCAAGAACCAGGTGAAACTCTCTAGTCCGTCAACAAACCCTGTGGCTCCACCTTCAAAATATTTCCAGAATTTTCTGCCTCTACTGCCCCACCCGGGTTTGTCAACCTCCTTTGGACTATCTCAGCAAACCCCTGGTTCCCCCTGCTGCCACCTTTATCCCCATCAGCCTGTTCTCCACTCAACGGACAGTGGGAGCCTGTGAAACCCAAGGCAGATCATCTCATCCAGGATCAAAGTCAAAGGCCTTACAGTGGCTGACAGCACCCTGCACGACTGGGCTCTGCTACTGAGCTGCCTCATCTTCTTCTCTCCCCACACTCCCTCTGCTCCAGCTGCGCTGGCCTCTCTGCTTTTCCTTTAACAATCAGGCACCTTCCTGCCTCAGGACCTTTGCACAGGCTGTTCCCTTTGCCTGGAGCACTGTCACCCCAGATAGCTGCTCCCTCATCTCTTTCAAGTCTCAAATGCTTCCCAATAACCCCATAGGTGGTCTATTATCATTCTTCCCCTTTTACAGATGAGGAAAGTGAGGCTCAGAGAGGCTAAGTCATTTGCCCAAGATTATTGTAGTTAGGTTGCCATGAAATCCATATCTCAACGGGAGATACTCAGCACTAAAACTAACCATTTTTTTTTCACAATGGGTGGTTGTTCTTTTAGATTATAAGGTTTCAGAAAAAGCTGAACCCTACTGGATGCTTGCTGATTGAAAAATAATTGTTAATAATCCCAGTACCTAACGCTTTTTTTTTTTTTTTTTTTGGCGGTACGCGGGCCTCTCACTGCTGTGGCCCCTCCCGTTGCAGAGCACAGGCTCCGGACGCACAGGCTCAGCGGCCATGGCTCACGGGCCCAGCTGCTCCGCGGCACGTGGGATCTTCCCGGACTGGGGCACAAACCCGTGTCCCCTGCATCGGCAGGCGGACTCTCAACCACTGCGCCACCAGGGAAGCCCCCAGTACCTAAATTTTATGAAGAAGTACCTAGTTTTGCCAGGCACCGTGCTTTACCTCATTTAATTTTCACAATAACCTGAAGAAGCCCTCATTGCAGGATGAGAAGCCGAAGCTTGGCCACATTAAGTAAACTTGATTAAAATTACTGATGAAGTCGGGGGGCCTGATTTCAAGCTGAAGCCCATAACCTTGACATAATCCTGCAGGCTGGTGCAATCTGCTCGGCTGTATTTTAGGACATCTGTGTTCCCTAAGCGCACACCAGCTGACAACAGCACCCTGGGAGGCAGGGGAAACGCGGCCGTGGGGGCAACATCTGCCAACACAGGCAGGATGGTCATTCATTCATTCATTCATTCACTCAGTGAGTCTGATTCTGTGCCAGGTATCAGGGGCCCTGGATGAGTCAGACCTGGCCCCTGTCCGCGAGGGGCTCAAAGCCTGGAAGGGGAGAAAGGAGAGTGGACGCGTGATTTTCATGTCACCAATGCTGTAATTAAGGGCCACGGTCGGCAGAATCTGAGTAGGCGTCTCAGGAGCAGACATTTGGGCCTTGAAGCATGAGTAGGAGAAACTATCTGGTTAAATGAAAAGGGGTCATTCCAACACTCACGGCCACTAAAATTTACTGGGAGCTTTCTATGTGCCACGAGCTGTCCGAGGCGTCTTACTCGAATTAACTCACTGAACCTCACAACCCCGCAACTGCTGATGTCCCTTTTACAGATGAGGAGATGAGACTTAGAGAGGTTAAGTAACTTGCGTAAAATCACACAGCGGTTAAGGGGCCGGGACTGAGAGGGTGGAGGATGGATGGTACGAGGAAATGGGCTCTGGGGTTCACCTGTCCTCTTTGAGATCACTCTGGCTTTGTGGCTACTCCCAGACTCTGTCCCTGGGAGTTAAACATGTAACGACTCACAGCAGCTAACATTCCTGTACTCATCATGCCGTACCAAGCTCTGTACCTGTCCTTCTCCTCTCTGTCCTTTTAGTCAAACTTTACAACACCTTGGGATAAGGACGCTCCCAATCCCCATTTCACAGAAGGAGGAAGTGAGGCTCTGAAAGGTTTGAGCACTTGCCCACGGTCACACAGCCAGGCCCGGAGCAGGACTGGGACTGGTACCTGGGCCTTGTCACCCCCAGAACCCGTGGAGTTTCCACCCTGTGATGTCCCTTCCCACCCATGTTGCTGGAGTGTTGCTTTCAAACTGTTTGGACCAGACCCACAGTAACAGATACAATTTACATCACCAACTGGGACACACACACAGGCGCACACAACTAAAATTAAAGTTTCACAAAACAATACTTAATCTTACCACAGCCTACATACCCTGATGGCTCTATTCTATTCTGCTTCATTACAAAAAATGCTTTGAACCTATAAATGCCATTTCTAGGAACTTATCCTACAGATACATGCACATTTATATGAAACATGTATGAACAAGAGAAAAAGCCTCAAAACAACCCAAGAGTCCAACAACGGGAGACCGACTAAATAATCTATGGTACAGCCACACAGTGCAGTATTCCACAGCCAAATAAAAGAATGAGACATTGATTGGAAAAATTCCGGGATATATTGTTAAGTGAGAAAAGCAAGACACAGAATGGAGTGTAAGAGGTGGGGAGAGTGACGTGTACTTATTTGCTTGTAGCCGCATAAGGAAATGCTGGAAGCATATACAAGAAAGGAATAAAAGTGGTTTCCTGCCCACTTGGAAGCTTCCGGAACCTTTTTCTGTAGTTAGCCCTGGGCACAGGATCAGGGTAGTCAGCGGCAGAATTAGGAGTGAAACCCTCAGCGTTTACCTTTGCATGTCCATTTGATGTCTGAACCACGTAAGCAAGATGTTAACATCTGAGAGGAAAGAAGAGGGCCCTCACTCACCCAGTGCTGCCATGATGAGGAAGAAGGAGGCGGCCACGAGGAAGGCGATGTCGGGCTTGGTGTAGGACAGCAGCTTCTGCAGCGTGGCCCCGGAGGCCTGCTCGGGCGCGGGCCGGTCCTCCCCTGGGAGGCCCTCGGCCTCGGCCGCTGCCCCCCGCTCGAGGGCCTTGGCGTCCGGCTGCACTGTGGACAGCAGCCACCAAAGCAGGAAGGATGCAGCGAGTGAGACGTAGGTCCACACGAAGAGGGCCCAGAACCATGGGTCCCGGACCGGCTTGCGTACCTCAGAGAAGAGCAGCAGCTTCACCATGGTGTAGATGCCCGCGAAGAGGCACACGAGGGCGATGACCGTCCACGAGGCCCGCAGCCGCCGGGGCCCCAGGGCGCTGTTCTTGGCCACGCCGATGGTGGCCCCCAGCAGCAGGCAGCTGCGGTACAGGCAGGCCGCCCAGAGGTCCAGCACCGAGTCAAAGATGTTGAAGTGCCGGATGTCCTCCAGCAGGCTGCGGTCCAGGTGGCTGAGGACGTAGATGGCCGTGGTCATGCCGACGTCCAAGCTCATGAAGGCCAGGGTCACCACCACTGCCTTCCACAGCTGCATCCTGCTGGCGGGTGGTGGGCAGGCACCGAGGGGCAGGCTCTAGCTCATGGGGGCAAGGCCATTGTCTGTGGGGCGAGGCCAGACCTGTAGGGGCAACAGTGCAAGGGGTTCAGGTGTGCTACTTGCTGGCTGTGTGACCTTGGGCAAGTCACCTGACATCTCTGAGCCTCAGATTCCTCATCTGTAAAATGGCAGTGACAAGAATACTGACTTCACAGTATTGTGAAGGTGGCACTCACAGTATTGTGAAGGTGGCACTCACAGTATTGTTGTCACGGTTCCACTCATTCAAGGAACATTTACTGAGCACCCTCTGTGGGCCAGACTCTGTTCTTTGCACTGGGGATTTAACAGTGAACAAAAATAACACAGATCCCTGCTCTTGTGGAGATGAGACACTCATGTCAGAGACAGATAATAAACATAATAACTAAATTATACAGGATGTTAAGAGATAGGGCTGGGGTGTGAGGAACGAGGGGCCATGAGGGGCGGTGAGGGCAATCTTAAATAGTGGGCCAGGGCTTCCCTGGTGGCGCAGTGGTTAAGAATCCGCCTGCCAATGCAGGGGACATGAGTTCGAGCCCTGGTCCGGGAAGACCCCACATGCCACGGAGCAACTAAGCCCCTGCGCCACAACTACTGAGCCTGTGCTCTAGAGCCCGCGAGCCACAACTACTGAGCCCGCGTGCCTAGAGCCCGTGCTCTGCAACAAGAGAAGCCACCACAATGAGAAGCCTGCGCACTGCAACGAAGAGTAGCCCCTGCTCGCCACAACTAGAGAAAGCCCGCGCACAGCAACGAAGACCCAACACAGCCAAGAATAAATAAACAAACAAACAAATAAATAAATAGGGGGCCAGGGAAGACCTTGCTGTGAAGGTAACCCTTGAGTGAGACTGAAAGAGGTGAGGGAGTCTGCCACGTGGAGATCTGGGGGAAAAGCATTTTGGACAGGTGGAACAGACAAAGCCAGAGCCTGAGGTAGGAACGTGTGGCTTGAGGGAGGCAAAGAGGCCCCATGAGGTCAGAGAGGTGAGGGTGCAGGGATGTGCAGGGCTCTGCAGATGAAACTGAGATCAGCAAAGGATGTAATGAAGAGTCACTGTCTTATGACTACTACCGCTACTACTACTATAATCATTAATTTCTCTGAACCTGTTTCTTGTTTTGTAAAATGTTAGCAGGCGGTCTAATATGTGAACACCAGGTATGGGCACAGTGCCGAGCCCGTAATAATTGCTACTGATTGTTACCACATATAGTGCATGTTTAATAAACGTTTGTCCACTTCCCTCCTCCCCACATCAGGCCTTCAGTCTCCCCAAATAAACCTGAACCCTCTTAGACCAAGAAGGGGTGTCTGCAGGCCCGTGAGCAACCCAGAGACTTTTGATTCTGCCTGGAAGTTTCCAGAATCTTTTCCTCCAGCCCAGGTTGCCCCTCGCCCTCAGCCCTAGCCCCTTGTGGTTTTCTGGAGCGCGACGTCTGCTTTGCCTAAGGTACATCCCACGTTGGCTCCTTCAGGCCTGGACCAGGGCCTGAGATGCCAGGAGCTGCAGAGACACGGAGGGAGGTGGGCCTGGGGGCCTGAGTTTGGGAGTGGGGCTTGTCTGGGGCAGGACTGGGACCAGACTGGCTGCGCCCCCGAGCGCCACCTCAGGACTTGGGTTCGTCCCTGTCTTGCCTGGGGTCTTTGTTGTCCCACCTGCAAAATGGGCAGAGCTCTGGCGCCCCCAGCGGAGGGGAGAGGTGCAGAGCAACAGGAGGGGTGACTGGGAGTAGTGCCTGGGAACGGGCGCCAGACTGGAAGACCCTCTCCCCCCACAGCTCCAGCGCTCAGACCAATGTCAGAAACCCCACACAACCCCAGGAGGCTGCTGCTTCCACATGCCCATGTACCGCTGGGGAAACGGAGGCACACAGAGGCAAAAGCACATGGCCCAGATCACTCAGCCAACAAAGGCCCAAGCCAGGACTCGAGCCAGTGTGTGAAGGGTCCCAGCACGTGACTCGCAATCTCGGTACCACATGCCTGACACACAGCAGGTGCCCAATTACTACAAGCGAACAGTCTCGCAGCACAGCCCTTCTTAGCAGCCCCGCCCTTTATGAGGGTCACGTGCTTTGTATGTGTCTGCTTATTTAATCCTCACAGCAACTTTGCGAGATTCACACCATTATCATCCCCATTTAGCTGATGGAGAAACTGAGGCCCAGAGAAGCTAATAACTTGCCAAAGATCACACAGCTGGTGAGCAGCAGAGCCCGGATTTGAACGCAGAGCTGTCTGGTTCCAAAAGCTGGGCTCTAAACTGCTAAGCTAAAATGCTTGTCAGCATAGCAATCCTTACTCACAGCAGCCAAGACATGGAAGCAGCCTAAATGTCCATCCACAGGTGAATGGGTAAAGATGTGGTACATATACACAATGGAATACTACTCAGCCATAAAAAAGAATGAAATAGTGCCCTTTGCGGCAACGTGGATGGACCTAGAGATGATCATACTAAGTGAAGTGAGTCAGGAAGAGAAAGACAAATGCCATATGATATCACTTACATGTGGAATCTAAAATATGACACAAATATTTATGAAACGGAAACAGACTCACAGACATAGAACACAGACTCGTGGTTACCAAAGGGTGGGGAAGGGATAAATTAGGAGTTTGGGACTAGCAGATACAAACTACTGTATATAAAACAGATAAACAACAAGGTCCTACTATATAGCACAGGGCACTATATCCGATATCCTGTAATAAACCATAATGGAAAAGAATATGAAAAAGGATATGTATATATATGGATAAGTGAATCACTTTGCTGTACACCAGAAACTAATACAACATTGTATATCAACTATACTTCAATTAAAAAAAAATATATATATACATATAGCAAGTGCTAACAGAGAGTATTCACTGAAGGAGAATAGAGTCTATACCAGAGGGGGCTCAGCTAAGCAGCAGAACTGATGACACACAGTGGTAACAATGACAAGGACAGCAGCAACAGTAACAAGAGCTGACACTTACTGATGTTATTGTGCACCTGGCACTGTTCGGAGTGATTTACATGCATTTATCCTCACAAGAATCCTATGAGGTATGTTCTATTATCATCCCCGTTTTCTGGTGAGAAAATTGAGGCACAGAGAGGTTAAGTGACCTGCCCCAGGTCACGCAGCTAGGAAGTGGCACACCTGGGATGTGAACCAAGGCCCTCGAGTTCCAAAATCTGTGCTCTCAACTCCAAAGGCATAATTCTTCAAAACAGCATCTCAGGGGTAGGCAAGACCTTTAATGATGCTCAGGAGGGTCTGAGATGCAGAGGGGACGTGGGGCGTGACGGTCCCCAAGCCTGGGCCCTGCTGTCACCACAGCACTTCTAGGAAGACTCAAGTATGTCTTAGAGAAGACAGTTGCTTTGTCAGCAGCTGCCTCTCCAAGGGAAGCCAGGCTGACTGGGATCAAGGGCAGGGGAGGGAGTGAAGGTGGGGACACGGGAACAGACACCCCCTGCCCAGGCCCTTGTTCCACCCCCAGCCCTGGCTGGGCTGCCGGCGCAGGCTCCTATCTGCTGCAATGCAGAGGCCTCGAGGAGCCAGCAAGTGGGTGAGCGTGAGTCGGAGCCCAGGGAGGGATGCTCTTGGCTGGGTGCCTCCCCAGGCCTCCTGGCCAAGCTACTGCCGGCTGCCTGGGCCCCGTCAGCCACCTTGGCTGCAACTCACCTCTTGGTGGTACAAGGAGTCCCTTAGCTGCCGGGAAGGAGCTGGGATTCAGAAGTGGGACAGGAGGCAGATCTGCCAGAGAGCAGCCCAGGGTCTTGGCCAGCTCTCCCCATCCCCAGTCCCAGTCACCGGGTCAGTGCCTTCCCGACACCCTCCACTTCGGGTAGTGTCATTTGACAACCACCCACCTGGGAGCCCCAGCTGTTTATCTCCTTCACCGGAATAAAAGAAAATTTTGCACTCCAGCATCACAGACTATTTGAACCACGTTTTACAGATGGGGAAACTAAGGCCCAGAGAGGGAGGGAGGGAGGGAGGGAGGCTTGCCCAAGGTGGCGCCGTGAGCCGGGGACAGAGCAGCATTAGCACTGGGGCCCCCAGCCCCTGAGGGCTGAGTCCTCCCGCTTCGGCTCTGACGGAGCACAGCCCAACCTGGGTCACGTTACAGCGCTCAGTGGGGACAGACTACTCCGTTATTTTTAAAGTTACTGAGCAGGAGAGTGAAGGGGACAAGACCACCAGCCAAGGCTGGGAGGAGGGGAGGATGGGGGCCAGTGGGCTGGTTGGGGCCATGTCCCAGCACACCATCTGCCTGACCTGGAGGACGCAACTGGGCTTGGCCAGGTGGAGCTGGAGGGCAAATCGTGGGCACATGGGTGACGTGTGTGCCCCAAGGGACAAGGGCAAGGTGGTGGCCAGAGGTCAGAGCAGGCACTGCCCAGGGCTTGATGTGCCCAGGAAGACAGGGTCAACAACTCGCCTTGACCCCAAGAGCTAAGGAATGGCACAGGATTAGCAAGTGACCGCATCCCCACTGCAGGTCCTGTCAAAGGCTTTTCTTCCCAGTAGAAGAAATGGTGGTTGGGGCATCTCCAGCTGTCAAGTGCACAAAAGGAAACTCTGGAACAGCCAGGAGATAACAAATAGCAATTATGATCATAACCACAGCAGCTATAGTTTATGGGGTGTTACTAAGTGCTTGACAATGTGCTAAGTGCCTGTCACCTCCCGTCCCAGTTAATCCTCACCACTACTCTGGGACGTTCTCTCGGTTATCATTCCCATTTTACAGATAGGGAAACGGAGGCTTGGGGAAGTCAAATGACCAGAAGAGAAGGCAGGGCTGAAACCCCACACTTCACCCTCTGGGCCCAGGCTATTCAGGGCTCCCAAGAAAGGGTCCTGAAGGACCTGGGGGGCCCACGCAGCTCAGTTCTCCCCCAACTTTGGGAGTGAACTTTTCACCCCAAAGCAGTCATCACCCAGCTGACTGGGGCTGGTTCTGTGGGACAGTGTCATTGTGGGGTCTCCGGATGCAGGGCCAGGACTCAGCTGAGTCTACGTTATTCCATCCTGACTCCCACCCTTGCTGAGCCGCACATCCCACACTGGCACTTGGGGAAGTTGTTTCAGATAACTCACCGCTCTAGGTGAGGCAAACTGGGGAGTCACTGCGGCCTTCCTGCCGTCCTCCTCTTGTCACCTGGCACCTGCCCACCTGAAGCAGGGGAATTGAGGCCAGCCTAACTCCAGGGTGGGGGAGAACTGTCAGACCAGCTTAAAGCTGTCTGAATTAACGTCATGTCTGGGGAGGGGGCACCCTGTTTTAACAAAGAACTAGAAATAAGGGAGAGGCTCTTGGGAAGCCACAGGCCTAAGTGCCTGGGGGATGCAGAGAAGGGGCAGCCCATTGGCCAGCTGGGGGGACTGAGGGGAAGGGGTTTGCCAAGGTCGGCAGGTCCAGGCCTGCTCCCAGGCTTCTGACATAGCCAGCCTCTCAGGATCTGTGGGCAGGCACCACTGTAGGGTGTGGGGAGCCCTCAGAAGAGGTGCCAGTCCGATCCTGGGGGGAGAACAGCCATCCCAGGATCCACGCCAAAAGGCACCCTCACCATTTTCCAAGAGGTGGAGGCACCTGAATGGTTAAAAAAAAAAAAAAAGCAGCATTCTCCCCGCGGTGTGGAAAGGATGCTGCAGGGATGGGGGGCTGGGACCTGCGGCTGCGGGTGCTAGGATACCAGGGCGGGGGGCCAGGAAGGCTCCCACCTTCAACTGAGATGCCTACTCCATCCCCGGGGCAGGGAGAGACAAATGTCCCTCCAGCCTGTGCCCGGCCTGGCACCTCGACTTGAGAAAGACCCAGGTCGGGGGTCCCGGGACCCGCACTCTTACCTGGCACCTTACCTGGCACCAGGTGAGCCGTGGGGAGGGGGCGCAGCGGGCTGGGGTCCTCAGGGGCGCGGGTTCCGCGCGGTTCATTGGAGACAGCGCCCGGCGCCCGCTCGCTCCACCCCTCCCGCGGCTCCTCGGGGCCTCCCGCCCCCGGCTGCGCAGCAGCAAGGTCGGAGCAGAGAGAGGCGGGCACACAGGCCAGCTGACGGGAGGGGCGGGGCCTCCTGGTGGACGGGGCCTTCGTGGGGGCGTGACCACAGCTAGCCACCGCCCACCTGCGACGAGCCCCGCCCTCATCCGCAGGGCCAGGCCCTTCCGCTCGGTGCTCCACCCCTGGAGACCTCAGGCCCATTCTGAGCAGAAGGAAATGGCCACACCTGCTGGGGGCGCCTGCTCTTTAACCGTCCTTTTCCTCTGGAGGGACTACCTGCCAGCCTTGGAGGATGGAGGTTATGATCCTCATTCCTTCGTTCATTCAACCAATATTTGTTGAAAGGCACCTACTATGTGCCGTGCACCATTCTAAGCGTTTGCGATGCTACAGGGAACAAAATGAGATCCTTGCCCTTCTGGAGCTGACATTCTAGTGAGGGAGTCAGGCGATACACATAATGAATAAGTAAATTATACCTGTTGGAAGGGAATACATTTCATGGAGAAAAACAGAGCCAGGGTGGTGGGGGTTGGGAGAGGGAGACGGCCGTATGTACTCAGTGACCGCAAGGGGCTAGGCGCTGGGCGCTGTGTGTGCAAAAAGATGGAAAACTCCCATCCTTCGCGGGGTGGGGGAGATAGAAAAGCAACAAGTAAATAATTTCATGTGGTGCCAAGTATGATTGATTTCCTGTAAAGGAAATAAAACTGGGTGAGGCAATGGCAAGTGCCATGGGGCTTCTTTAACTGGGAAGGGCTCCCTGAGAGAGGTGAAAGGTGAGAAGGAGGGAGCCATGGAGAGGTCTGGGGGGAGAGCATTCTACGTGAAAGGAACTGCCAGTGGAAAGGCTCTGAGGTGGGAACTCACCTGGCATTTGAGGAACAGAAAAGAGGTCAGTGTGGCCTGAACCAAGAGCTGAGGAGAGTAGGTCAAGCCCAGAGGGGCGGCAGGGGAGGCAAGATTTTCCGCCATCTCTCCAGCCTCCGGTCAGAGGCTAAAAATGCTCTCTGTAAAACAGTCTCTGCTCCTCACAGAGGACAGCCTCCTTCAAGGGGAATTTGGCAAAGTGCAGAATTGTAAATGCACTTTTTTTTCCTGACCCAGTAGGAATTTCTTCTATAGATAGACTTGTGGAGGGAGTGAAGATACTAGTTTGCAGATAGTCACTGGAGTAGCAAAAGTCTGGAAATAACCTAAATACCCTTCCGTAGGGAACTGGCCAAATAATTACAGAGCATCGCTCAAAAGAATACCCTGTAGCACGGGGGGAAAAAAATCTATGTATCTATCCATACACAAATGTTACCTAAAGGTATGAAATGACCTCCAAAATCTATTGAGTAAAAACAAGGGGTAGAATCAAGTTGAAATGTGATATTGTTTGTGCAAAAACAAAAGCAAATATATAATTGTACGTGAAGAAAAGCTCTTGGATGGATTACCCAAAAGCTAGAATGACTCAGGTCTGGGGCCAAATCCAGGCTCTGTCATTTTTGCTGTGTGAAAATAGCCAACACAATATTGAAGGAGCAAAACAATTTCGGTGCACTGACACTACCCGACTTCAAGACGTACTCTAAAGCTGCAGTAATCAGGACAGTGTGGTGTTGATAAAAGAACAGATAGATCAATGGGACAGAATAGAGAGCCCAGAAATAGACCCATATAAATATAGGCAACTGATCTCTGACAAAGGAGTAAAGGCAATACAGTGGAGAAAAGACAAATGGTGCTTTGCAACAAACGGTGCTGAAACAACTGGACATACACATAAACAAAAAAATTCTTGACACAAACCTTACACCTTTCACAAAAGTTAACTCAAGATGGATCACAGACCTAAATGTAAAACACAAAACTATAAAACTCCTACAAGATAACCTAGGAGAAAATCTAGATTTTCTTGGGCATGGAGATGATTTTTTAGATGTAATACTAAAGGCATGATCCATGAAATAAAGAATTGATAAGCTAGACTTCATTAAAATTAAAAACTTCCACTCGGCAAAAGATATTGTCAAGAGAATGAGAAGATAAGCCACAGACTGGGAGAAAATATATCTGATAAAGGACTGTTATCCAAAATATACAAAGAACTCTTCAAGCTCAACAATAAGAAAGCAAATAACCTGATTTAAAAGAGGGAAAAGACCTGAACAGACACCTCACCAAATGAAATATACAGATGAAAAGTAAACGTGAAAAGATGCTCAACGTAATTTGTCATTAGAAAATTGCAAATTAAAACAACAATGAGGGCTTCCCTGGGGGCACAGTGGTTGAGAATCCGCCAGCCAAGGCAGGGGACACGGGTTCGAGCCCTGGTCCGGGAAGATCCCACATGCTGCGGAGCATCTAAGCCCGTGTGGCCACAACTACTGAGCCTGCGCTCTAGAGCCCGTGAGCCACAACTGCTGAACCCGCGTGCCACGGCTGCTGAAGCCTAGGCGCCTAGAGCCCGTGCTTCTCAACGGGAGAGGCCACTGCAATGAGAGGCCCGCGCACCGCAACAAAGAGTGGCCCCCATTCACCGTAACTGGAGAGAGCCCACGTGCAGCAACGAAGACCCAATACAGCCAAAAATAAATAAAATAAATAAAATTTTTTTAAAAAACAACAATGAGGTACTATTACATACCTAATAGAATGGCCAAAATCCAAAACATTGACAACACCAAATGCTGACGAAGATGTGGAGAAACAGGAACTCTCTTTCATTGCTGGTGGGAATGCAAAACAGCACAGTTACTTTGGAAGACAGTTTGGTGGCTTCTTATGAAACTAAACATACTTCTACCATACGATCCAGCAATCATGCTCCTTTGTATTTACCCAAACGAGTTGAAAACTTATGTCCACACAAAAACCTGCACATAGATGTTTATAGCAGCTTTATTCATAATTGCCAAAACTTGGAAGCAACCAAGATGTCCTTCAGTAGGTGAATGGATAAAATGGTAATTCAGACAATGGAATATTACTCAGTGCTAAGACTAAATGAATTACCAAGCCATAAAAAAGACATGGAAGAGGGCTTCCCTGGTGGCGCAGTGGTTGAGAGTCCGCCTGCCGATGTAGGAGACACGGGTTGGTGCCCTGGTCCGGGAAGATCCCACATGCCACAGAGTGGCTAGGCCCGTGAGCCATGGCCACTGAGCCTGCACGTCTGGAGCCTGCGCTCCGCAACGGGAGAGGCCACAACAGTGAGAGGCCCGCGTACCGCAAAAAAAAAAAAAAAAAGACATGGAAGAAACATAAATGCATATTACTAAGGGAGAGGAGCCAATCAGAAAAGGCTACACACTGTATGATTCCAACTATATCATATTCTGGAAAAGATAAAACTATGGAGACAGTAAAAGGATCAGTGGTTGCCAGGGGTTAAGGGAGGATGGGGGGATGAACAAGCAGAGAGTAGAGGATTTTCAGGGCAGTGAAACTATTCTGTATGATACCATAATGGTAGATATATGGCCCTATACATTGTCAAAAACCATAGAATATACAACTCCAAGAGTGAACCCTAATGTGAACTATGCACTTTGGGTGATAATGATGCATCAACGTGACACTCGATTGTAACAAATGTACATCCCATCTGGTGTGGGATGTTTGTAGTGGGGGAGGCTCTGTGTGGGAGGGGGGCAGGGAGCACGTGGTAAATCTCTGTACTTTCCACTCCATTTTGCTATGAATCTAAACTAAAACTGTTCTAAAGAACAAAGTCTATTAAAAAATTGGTTAAATGGCCCATTTTATGTTATGTATATTTTAACCACAATAAAAATTGTTCATAGCAGCTTCATTCATGACATCACCAAACTGGAAACCATGCAAATGTCCCTCAACTGTAAAATGACTCAGTGAAGGTGGAGTGGTCACCGGGTGGAATACTATGCAGCCATGAAAAAGGATGAGCCACTGCTACACATAATGACAGAGATGAATATTAAAAACATAATGCTGGGCTTCCCTGATGGCGCAGTGGTTAAGAATCCGCCTGCCAGTGCAGGGGACATGGGTTCGAGCCCTGGTCCGGGACGATCTGACATGCCGCAGAGCCCACGTGCCACAACTACTGAAGCCTGCATGCCTAGAGCCCGTGCTCCACAACAAGAGAAGCCACCGCAATGAAAAGCCTGCACACCTCAATGAAGAGTAGCCCCCACTCGCCACAACTAGAGAAAGCCCACGTGCAGCAATGAAGACCCAACAGAGCCAATAAATAAATAAATAAATAAATTTTTAAAAAAAGAACATAATGCTGGGGGTGGGGGAGGATAAATTAGGAGTTTGGGATTAGCAGATACAAACTACTATATATAAAAGAGATAAACAAGGGAACTAGATTCAATATCCTGTAATAAACCATAAAGGAAAAGAGTATGAAAAAGAATACATACAATATAAATGAAAAAGTATGTATATTATATATGTACGTAAAACTGAACACCAAAAGCTGACACATTGTAAATCAACTATACTTCAATTAAAAGGAAAAATAAAGAACATAATGCTGAGTGAAAGAAGTGGTATACAAAATAATACATACTGTATGATTTTATTTGTATCAAGTTCAAGAGCAGGCAAGACTGATCTTTGCTCTTAGAAGTCAGAATAGCGCCTACGCTCGGGAGGTGGGTGGTGACTGATGGGGACGTGGATGGGGGCTTCTGCAGGGCTGGGAGGTTCTGTTTGGGGATCTGAGTGCTGTGTCTAGTTTGTGAAAATTCACCAAACTGTACACTTAGGATTTGTGCCCATGTGTGCATGTGTGCTGTCAACTCAAAAGAATATGTATAGACACATGTATACACATATATATACACGTACATACCACACATATATATACATACACGTACACACACACACACACACACATACACACACACATCATTCTGGAATCCAAAGGATGGGTGTTCTAACTCTGGTTCTGCACTCACTAGGTTTATGACCCTAGACAGGCCCCTGTACTTCACTGAGCCTCCGTTTCCTCATCTGTAAAATAGGGACAATAATACCTCACAAGGTCAACAAAAGTACGTCAGTGCTGGCTACGAGCATACTGATTCGGTGCTTACTATTAATATTCTGGCTGCTGTTCCCTTTGGTGGCCAGGCCCAGGCTGGGGCAGGGAGGGGCTGGGGACCCTGTTTCCAAGGAAGAGATGGGGCATGGGGAGGGCCGGTCTAAATTGAGGAGCGGGAAATGGTTATCTTGCAAAAACAACTGTAAAAGGAGAACACTAGCCCGGGAGCCGGGGTGTGCACGTGTGTGTACGTGTGTGTGGGGGTGGGGGAAGCTGCTGGGGTCCAGCCTGCGTGGTGGCTGCCTGGGGATCTGGTCTCCCCGGGGCCTCCTGGGGAAGGAAGGCACTTAGGAGTGGAATGAACACAGGGCTGGGGAAATGGATCCTTTCCTGGAGAGCAGGCCCTTCGCTATCGCCAGGCAATCAAGCTGGCTGTAAAACTTTAATCACCTCCTCAGGCCACACAGCTCTGGGCTGGGGAGCTGGGCCCTTGAGGGGGAAGCAGGTCCCCAACCGTCGTCCTCCGCCCTGGGGAAGCCCGGTAGCTTCAGAAGGCTTGGGCCGGGCCCCAGGATCTCCGCGGCCCAGTGACCTGGATTTCACACCTGAGGAGGGGAGGGGGCACTGAGAGAGCTGGCTGCGCCTTTAGGAACAACCCAGCAGTCAGACTTGGGCTCCATTCCAGACTCCACCACGTATGAGCTGTGTGACCTTGGTGGGTCACTCAAGCCATCTGAACCTCGTTTTCCACATCTGTAAAATGGGGATAGTTCCTACCGCATAGGGTTTGCTGTGAGGACTAAACAGCTTCCCTTTGCAAATAGAGTAAAATCGAAAATGTTACCAGTGGCCTAACAAGCCCAACGATTTGGTCTCAATACCACCTGGCCTCGTTCCCTATGACTTGCCCTCTTGTATGCTTTTTGCTGTTCTCCAAGCATGCCAAGCTCGGCCCACTGCAGGGCCCTTGCCCCTTCAGTCTCCCTGTCTAGAACCTTCTCCTGCAGATCTCGCTGCAGCAGTTAGAGCTCAGCTGAAATGTCGCTCTTCAGGAGGCCTTCCCTGGCAACCGCGTCCGAAGCAGCCGCCTCCAGGCACTCGCCATCTCATCAGCCTGGTGCCTTCCCAGCACTTACAACTGAACGAGGATAACCTGATCTCGCACTGGTCTCCTTGCTTGCTCCTGTCTCCCCCACTCGACTGAAAGCTTCAGAAGGGCAGGGATCTTGTCCGTCACTCAAAACACACTTCCACACACTCACACGCATTCCTTCCACACTCCCAGACAGGAGGGTCTCGCTGCCCCCGCCCAGCCAGTGTGAAAACCAATCAGGCTGTTGTGCAGGCTCTGTCCAGAGAGCAGAGGCCCTCTTCCGGCCCCTCAAGGTGCTGGAGGGGAGACTTTGCTGGCTCGAGCCTTGGACCCCCAAATGTGCTAATGGAGACAGCTGGGAGGACGGCCTGGCACCGCATCACAGGGCTTGGAGGTCTCCCATCTTCCTTCTGGGGTCCTGGGGCTTCAGCAGGAGCAAGGGGTGGGCCGCAGAGCCCTAGAGAAGAAAGGAACAGGGGCTGTGTTGCCTCTGTGTGTGTGTGTGTGTGTGTGTGTGTGTGTGACTGTGGGTGGGATGTGAGTGTGGGTGAGTACTTTTGTGAGGGTGTGCCTGTGTGTGAGATATTGGGTGTACGAATAGGAGCGTGCGACTGTGACTGTATGTGGAATGTTGTGTGTGTTCAAGCGAGGGTGGGTTGATGGTATGTGTGAGGGTGTGAGCGCAGGTGTGATTGTGTGTGAATGTGTGTTAGCATGTGTGAGCATGTAAGGCTGTGTTTGAGTGTGTGTGTGACTGTGGATGTGAGTGTGTGAGCGTGAACCTATGTCTACAAATGGGGAAAGCAAAGCAGAGTTATCAAGAAAATGCCAACAAGGGAATTCCCTGGCAGTCCAGTGGTTAGGTCTCGGTGCTTCCACTGCAGGGGGCATGGGTTCGATCCCTGGTCGGGGAACTAAGATCCCGCAAGCCACACAGTGCGACCAAAATATATATATATATTTATATATGAAAAAGAAAGAAAGAAAGAGAGAGACAGAGAGAGAGAGAGACGAAGGGAGGGAGGGAGGGAGGGAGGGAGGGAGGAAGGAAGGAAGGAAGGAAGGAAGGAAGGAAGGAAGGAAGGAAATGCCAACAAGCCCAAAGAGAAAAGTCAACATCCCTCAAAATCCCACCACTCAGAGAATTCCTATTGTGGTGAACAGGGAACTCAGAGGGCAGACTTTTGGGTTCAAACTCCATATGTGTCCCTTACTGGAGAGTGACGGGGGCAAGTCACTGCACCTCTCTGGGCCTCAGGTTCCCCCGTCTGTAACACGGTGATATAATAGTACCTAGCTCAAAGGTGTGCTGTAAGGATGAACGGAGATAAGGTGGGTGGTAGATGTGTTAGCTCAGGTCCGGTAGAGAGGAGCCTCGGTCAACAGCTGTCATCCGTAGTCACCTGCTGACCTAGGGTAAGGGCCAGAGTCTTCAAGCCCCAGAGTCTTCCTCCCCACCCCCATCCCTGCATCACGCTGAGCCCTGGAGAGAACTCTAAGGCAGGGGGCAGGGGTCATTTCCAGGGCTCAAGACTTCCTCCCCAGCGGCACGCCTTAGTTCTGCCAGCTCAATAGGATTGACATCCAAGCTTCTTCTCGGGGCTTTGCAGACCGGGGTCTTGGGGATGCATGGCGGACCATGACGGGGTTCCCAAGGTATGGCTTGCGTGTGCTGTGATGGGTCTCCCCGAGGATGGAGGGCACCTTCTGTAAGACAGAAACATACTCATCTCACACTGCGGCTGGCCAGAACTTGAACCTGGTTGCGCTGGGTGTGGCCACCGACCGACCACGCCCTATTCACACCTGAACCCGTCGGGAGCATCACCGGAAGTCTCACCGGACGGAGCGTTTTCGTGGGGACACTCAGTGGGGCGATCCGCGGCAAACCCTAAGAGACTGGGGCGTTGGCAACGGGAGCGCCGGGCAAGGACCCGGGATAAATGCTAAACCCAAGCTCAGACGCACAAAACTGGAGAGCAGTTGGAGGGAACGAGGTCAGACCCTAGAGATCTGTCCTCGTGGCGTTCGCTGGTTCTTCAAAACCTCCGAGCAGAAAAGGGAGCCAGCGTTTAAGCAGAGGGTCTTGAGATTCCGAGTCTCTACTTCTCCACGTCCTGTGAAGGTGTGACTCAGTTCACCTATCTGCGAAGTGGGACGATTAATTCCCGCCTCGTGGATGGAGAAACTCTGAGGCGGAACGAGAAGGCCGCGTGCTCCCAGGGGAGGCTGCCAGCCCCAACCCGGCCGGGAGCATCTTCGTGCACCGCAGACCGTTTTCTGGGGCGGACTCTTCGTTCTTTTCCGCACTTGGGAATTTAGAACGGACCCTTGGCCGCTAGTTCCAGACCGCCTCGGCTGGGGGCGTAGCCGGAAGTGCCCCTACGGAAACCGGCGGGTCCGCGCGCGGCACCTCACCATGGCGACCGCGGCGGCTCCGCGGCGCTTCTGCCGCTGTGCCTGCTTCCGCTCCGAGAACTTGTACGTGGCGCGCTACGGCCTGCACGTGCGCTTCCGGAGCGAGCAGCAGCTGCGCCAGGACTACGGCCCCGTGAGTGGCCCCTACTGGCTCTGCGGGGAAATGGGCGGGGAGGGGTGGCGGAGGGGTCGTTTGCTCTGCCTTTGGCGCGCTCAGGTCTGACGACAAGAATGGCTTAATCTTTAGGTACCTCATTGTTTTCAACCTTAAATGGGGATAATGTGGGGATAATGGTATCTTTAGTGAGGTTGTCGTGAGGAATGAATGAATGAACGTACATACAAAATGCTCAGGGCAGGGCCTGGCTCAGAGTACTCCGTCAGTGTTACTACCAAGAGCAGCTGGGAACCCTGCTCTGTGCTCAAGGTGCTTATCGCATTCCATCCTTACAATGATCCTGTGAGGTCGGATCATCTCCATTTCAAGGAGAAACCGAGGCTCAGAGACGTGTAAGTGACTTAAACGTCCCAAGGTCACACCGTCGCGCTCACTGGCCTTTCTGCTCCCAGGTCCTGCGCAGCCGAGGCTGTGTCAGCCCCAAGGACTTCCAGCAGCTGTTGGGAGAGGTAACAACTCCCCGCCCGCCCTCGATTGCTCCCTCTGCACGCAGCCTGGCGCATCAGCAGTGTGAGGAGTCTCCCAGCTCAGGCCTGCCAGCGTCAGACCCTTAGACCTCCCCTTTCCCCCTTCCTGTCCTCACTCGCCACAGCACCTGAGTCCTGGCAGCAGAAAAAGAGAAAGCGGGCAAAACGCCAAGTTGTCTGCCTCATGCCCTTTCGAGATACTTGGGTGCCGGGGAGGAGTCACTTGCCCAAGGTTTCACAGCAGGCGGAGTTGAGGTCCCACCCAGGGCCGCCTGGCTCCTGGCTCTTCCACCCTCCCCCCACGCCACTTCTGCGGCTGCTGCTTGTCTCCCACCCGGGGGTTAAGTGTTGGGAAGCTTCCCAGGACAGCCCGCTGCAGCCTCTGGAACACAAGCTTTGACCTGGACTCTGTTTCCCCTCCTTGAGTGGGCCCAGCTGGCTGAGGAGCAGCGAGGGGTCTCATCCCAGCCAGGCTCAGGCTGGCGCAGCCCTGAGTGGGATGGGCCCCCTTCTGGAAGGATTCCCCTTCAGCTAACAGCTTAGCACCTGCCATTACCCTGGTAGAGTCAGGAGCACAGGGAGACGTTGCTCCCAGCCCTGGCCATGCCCTGGGCTTCCTGAGCCTCAGTTTCCTCATCTGCACAGTGGCCTCGGGGGGGATGGGAGGCCCCAACCTCATAACCAGGCCCTGTGTAACCCCAGCTTGAGAAGGAGGTGGAGCGGCGGCAGCGGCTGGGGCAGGAGTCGGCTGCCAGGAAAGCCCTCATTGCGAGCTCCTACCACCCAGCGCGGCCCGATGTCTACAACTCGCTGCAGGTACCTGGCAGGGGGCAGGTTACTGGAAGGAGGCGGAGGAATCCGGGCCTGGGGGCTGTCTGCCCCACGGCCTGTGTGCTCTGCCCCCAGGATGTGGCTCTGGCCCCGGAGTTCCTGGCCGCAGCTGAGTACAGCACATCGCCAGGTGCAGACCTCCAGGGCCTTCTCCAGCGGCTGGAGACAGTTTCGGGTGAGGTCTTGGCCCATCACCTTGCAGCACTGGGGGTGGGAGACTGGGGTCCCTCCACTCACCATATCTGCCTCCAAAAATCAAACCAGCAGGACTGAGAAGGGCTGGCGGGACAGACCCATCAGGAGTAGGGCATCTGTATCCATTCACTCACTTATCCAACAGTTATTCAGTGCCTTGCATCAGACACGCTCAAATAGGGGTGATTGAAGAGGTTAACAAAGGGACAGTTGAGACAAATGTGGGCTAAGGAATCAGCAAGGGATGGGGAGGGACCCGCCCCCGCCCCCGCCCCGGGGCTAGCAACGGGGGTGGGGTTGGGGGTAGGGAGCTGTTCCTATCCCAAGACCTGAAGGAGTGGGCAAGAATGAGGTTTCGTGAACCTGCCAGGACCTGGAGCTGTGGGAGAGGGCTCGCTGGGGAGGGACCCGCCCCCGCCCCCGCCCCCGCCCCGGGGCTAGCAACGGGGGTGGGGTTGGGGGTAGGGAGCTGTTCCTATCCCAAGACCTGAAGGAGTGGGCAAGAATGAGGTTTCGTGAACCTGCCAGGACCTGGAGCTGTGGGAGAGGGCTCGCCGGATGGTTGCACATCTGAATTTGGAGACTAGACCTCAGGGCAGGGTGAGGCTTCAGGGATGAGTGGGGGGCCCAAGAATAGGGCTCTCCTGCCGCACGTTATGTCGTTTAATCATCTCAAGAGCCCTGAGAGGTGAGTACTCACGTCATCCCCATTGTACAGATGAGGAAACTGAGGCTGGGGGAAGTGAAAAGGTTATGGGCGGATTGAAACCCACACCGGAGCTCCCGGCCCACCGACTGTCCCTCCCTCCACAGAGGAGAAGCGTATCTACCGGCTGCCGGTGTTCACAGCGCCGTTCTGCCAGGCCCTGCTGGAGGAGCTGGAGCACTTCGAGCAGTCGGACATGCCCAAGGGAAGACCGAACACCATGAACAACTACGGGGTGGGTGAGGCTCCACCCGGTGGGCCCGAGGAGGTGGGGACATCGTCTGGTGAGACGTATCCCCAGCGCTGCAGACCTTCTCCAAGCCTCGGTTTCCCCATCTGTAAAATGAGATCACAGCAGGATTAATATCAAGTTAAGCACGTTGATGTTTGCAAAGCACTTAACAGTGTCCTTAGTAAGGAGCTCCCCCAGGGACCCAGGGTGAGGCCCTACCAGTTTCCCCGCTGACCCTGGGATTCCCCCTCCCAGGTGCTGCTACATGAGCTGGGCCTGGATGAGCCACTGGTGACGCCACTGAGGGAGCGCTTCCTGCAGCCGCTGATGGCCCTGCTGTACCCAGAGTACAGGGGCTGCCTGGACACCCACCGCGCCTTCGTGGTCAAATACGCGCCAGGCCAGGATCGCGAGCTGGGCTGCCACTACGATAACGCCGAGCTCACCCTCAACGTGGCCCTGGGCAAGGCCTTCACGGGGGGCGCCCTCTACTTTGGGGACCTCTTCCAGGTTAGTGTGTGTGACCCGTGGGACAGGGCTGGGGCCACTGAGAGTGCCCAGGCCTGAGCCCCGCTGTCCACAGGCACCTTCAGCCCTGGCCAACCCCCTGGAGGTGGAGCACATGGTGGGCCAGGGCATCCTGCACCGGGGGGGCCAGCTGCACGGGGCCCGGCCCCTGGGCACCGGTGAGCGTTGGAACCTGGTCGTCTGGCTCCGCGCCTCTGCTGTGCGCAACCGCCTCTGCCCCATGTGCTGCCGCGAGCCCGACCTGGTGGACGACGAGGGCTTTGGCGACGGCTTCACCCGCGAGGAGCCCGCCACGGTGGATGTGTGTGCACTGACTTGAGCCTGGCTGGGGCCAGTCGCGGGGGTGGTGAGGGGCAGAAATAAACACCCTGCAGCCCTCAGCACATCTTGGTTCAAAAGGACACACGAGCTTCTGGGTCATTCTTTCGGCAGACAACGTTGGCTTAGGTTGGGTTTGTTAGAACCAGAGCCTGAGACAGGGATTCCTGTGCAGGTGGTTTAAGGAGGGGATACTCTTGGGAGAAGAGGGAGCAGGACAGAGCAGGAAGGAACTGGGCCAAGATGGTTTGAAATGGCATCCAGCCTCAGCCCGATCCCACGGGGCTCTCTGGAGCAGGAATCATACCACAGTTTGCCCTCCACATCCGATATTAGCTATAGGGTGTTTTGGGGTAGGGAGGGGGTGAGTAACTTCCCAGACATCCATCTCCAGGGCAAGGTGGTTCCCAGCGGCCAAGGGAATCTTCGAGAGAAGAGTACAGGTGTGGGGACTTCCCTGGTGGTCCAGTGGTTAAGAACCTGCCTTCCAATGCAGCGGACGTGGGTTCAATCCCTGGTCGGGGAACTAAGATCCCACATGCCGCGGGGCGACTAAGCCCATGCACAGCAACTACTGAGCCCGCGCACCTCAACTAGAGAGTCCATGCGCCACAGCGAAGAGCCCACGTGCCGCAACTAAGACCCGACGCAGCCAAAAATAAATACATAAAATAAAAAATAAATGTTAAAAAAAAAAGTACAGGTGTGAGGTGTCAGCAGCAGACACCAGGCTGGGAGTCAGCGTCCCGTCTACAAAGGGGATTTAGATGCATCTTCTGGACCCTGTGGAGGGGTTACTGCAGAGGGATTAAAAGCAGGGACTTGGAGCCAGACCTCTTGGGTTCGAATTCTGATTCGGCCGCTCCCAGCTGTGACTGTGGGTAAGCCACGTGATTCTCCGTGCCTTTGTTTCCTCCTCTGGAAAGTACTCGTGTCCTAGAGGTGTTGTGGAGATCAAGTGACTTCCCGCTTATACAGTGATTTTTAACAGACCTGTGAGTTTGGTGCTGTCGTTACTATTGGAGAGTTTGCAACTTGGCGGCCCCAGGATTGGATGAGGCAGGTAGCTATGCTGTGTTTGGGAGGGTTTTCCCTGTTGAAAGCTTGAGTTCTGGCTTCCGTGGGAAGGTGGGAAGATCTGGAAACACCGGGCCCCAATCGACACTGCAGTAATCAAGGAGCGGACTCAGTTGCCCCCACTCTAGACAGGCCTGCGGTGCACTTTCTCACAGGGGTCCTTCCGTCATTCATTGCCATGCTCTCTCTGGTCCTTACGGACATTTGAGTTTGCGACCTCTGTATTACTGGGTGGAGACGGGGTAAAGACCAAGGCTCTGGAGCTTACGGCCCGTTGCAGTGGACACGTTCGCAGACAATCCAGAGATGAAAGCGGCGCGCAGCCACCTTTTTCCCTAGGGCATCACGGAGACTAGGGATGTTGCGGGCGCGGCGAAAGGACAGTGATAGGAGAGGGCATAGCTGCGGCAAAGGACCCGCGGGCTCCGGAACTGGCGCCAGGCTGGAGAGCAGGTCTCTCGTCTGGGAGCTCCGCCTGGAGTCCCAGCTCGCCTCTCCGGGAGGTCAGTGCGTCAGACTCAAGTTTCTTGGGCTGTCCCAGAGACGGAACCTGGGGCTTCAGAACTAAAGGCAGCAGCGCCTTGCTTCGCGGTCGGACGGCCGCCCAGAGCACCGTCCCGGGCCGGAAGTCGCCCAGCCGCCGCTTCCTCACGCGAAGGCGTGGTGCGGGGTTGGCGGTCCGGCCGGATGGGCGCTTGAGGAGGGAACGGAGCAGCCGCGGAGACTTTCTTTCAGGCGGCGAGGCCGCGGAGGGCGCGGGGTGGAGGGTACGAGCGCGCGGGAAGGAATGAAGAACGCACCGGGCAGCTGAGGATCGTGGCCGTTTCTAGAGGCGCCTGAGCCGCGTGCGCAGGCGTGGAGCGTCCGGGCCGGGGCGGGCCCTTAAAGGGGCCGCAGCGGAGGATCCGGGAGTCCGCGGAGAACCCGGGGAACCCAGGGGTGGGGGTGGGTGAGGATCGTGCGGTTGCACGGACCCCCTGAATATCCCTGGCCCGGGTGGTGACCAGGCCCCGAGTAGAGCCGCCCTCGGAACCCAGTCTGTGGGCCGGCCCTGTGATCAACCCCCAGTTTAAGCGCGTCTCCCCGTCTCCAGCCCGCGGCGCTATGGCTCACGTCGGCTCTCGCAAGCGCTCGAGGAGTCGCAGCCGGTCCCGGGGGCGAGGGTCGGAAAAGAAAAGGAAGAAGAGCAGTAAGGACGCCCCGAGAAGCTGCTCGGCTTCCCGATCCCAAAGCCGCAAGGCCAGCACCACCTCCTCTGGGGCGGAGGGTGAGAGCCAGAGGGAATGGGAAAGGGGTGAGGGAACTTCATGGAGGAAGTTGCAGGCAGCTGGGCGGGCTTCTCCGGACTGGCTGTGGGGAAATCGCGGTGAGCGCTATTCAGAGGGACACAGAGTGTAGATCCTGGATATCTGGATTGAAAGACGCTCAGAATCCAGGGGCTGGGCCAGCCCATTGAGTACGGAGTGAAGGGAGCACTTAATCATATTTTTGGTGCAGCTGGGTTTGAGATATGGAGGCCGGCCGCCCTGCTCCTGGGCTGTGACTGCGCAGCCCAGAAAGTGCCTCTCCACAGGGTGCGGAGCCCTCCTCTAGAAAGCCCTGCCAGGAGGGTCTCACCCCTCTGTAGTCAGCCTAAGCCTGCTACAGGCCAGAGCAAGGGGACGAAGGTTTACTTCTTCGCCTCCCGGCCTTCCAGCCTCACCTTCTCCCTGCATCACAGAGAGAAGCAAACACAAGGCCCGGAGGAGACCACGGTCCAGCTCCTCCTCCTCTTCTTCCAGTTCTTCCAGCTGCTCTTCCTCCTTGTCCTCCTCCTCTTCCTCCAGCGATGGCCGGAAGAAGCGGGGGAAGCACAAGGACAAGAAGAGGAAGAAAAAGAAGAAAAGGAAGAAGAAGCTGAAGAAGAGAGACAAGGCCAAGGCCAAGATGCAGCCGACTGAGGCTCTGCCCGGACCCTCGCTGGACCAGTGGCACAGAGCAGCCGAGGAGGAAGAGGATGGCCCAGGTACAGTGCTGCCCGGTGTGCAAGGCGGGGAGGGTCCCCTCCCTGAGGCCCCCATTCCTGAGCCCCCGCCCCCGCCTCGTGCCCCCTCCCTGCCATCTTACTTTCCAGTCCTGACGGACGAGCAGAAGTCCCGCATCCAGGCCATGAAGCCCATGAGCAAGGAGGAGTGGGATGCCCGCCAGAGCGTCATCCGCAGGGTGGTGGACCCGGAGAGCGGACGCACCAGGTGGGAGGCCGGGCGCCCAGGTCCCAGACCGGCACTCTCAGGGGGAGAGGTCGTGGCCGCTCCTGCTGGTCTAAAAGGACCGAGGATGAGGGAGAAAAAGGAGTCACTCGTTGATGGGACTTCTCAGGCCATTGCTGCCCGTCCCTCAGAGCAGGCGACTGCAGGGGCTGGAAGGGCCTCGGGGGGGAGTCTTCAAAGAGCCGCTGTTGGCTGGTCCGATGCCAGAGCCCACCGGGCTGCCCTCATCCCTGTCCCAAGGGTGGGGGGTGGGGAGCGGCCAGGCTCCACCTGCTCGAGATGCTGGGGGCCTGAGGCCTGAAACCCCTCTGCTGGATGCTTCTGGTTCTGTTGCTCTGGCCTCTAAGTTAGAGGCTCAGCTTCTTCCCCCTCCTCCTCTAGGCTCATTAAGGGAGACGGTGAGGTCTTAGAGGAAATCGTAACCAAGGAACGACACAGAGAGATCAACAAGGTGGGTGTCACCCCCTTGCCCAGGCCCACCCCCAGCTCTGCTTCTGATGTGTCCCCTCCTGTGTGCTTTCTTCCCCAGCAAGCCACCCGAGGGGATGGTCTGGCCTTCCAGATGCGAGCAGGGCTGCTGCCCTGAGGGCCCCACTGGCCAAGGCCTGCACACAGTGTTGGTGGCACAGCTTGAAGGCTGGCCTCAGGGCGGGCAGCAGGGAGCCCAAAGGATGCTGCTTGTCTCTCTCCTGCACACCGGCCTCTGGCCCAGCCTCCTGTCAGATGCAGGGGGTGGAGGTCAGGGTCACTGGCCTAACTGGCTCCCCTAACTCCTGAAAGAGTGCCGCTTCCCAGATATTAAACGTACCCTGGTTGGAGACTTCTTCTGTGCTGTTGCTTTTTGTGCTGAGGCAGGGAGGGGAGAAGAGTGCAGCCCTACTTCCAGGGCAAAAACAAGGACTCCAGGAGCTTTTGGGGAAAGCACAGTCCACGCCAGCCACCTTTGCCCTCCTCACCCTCAGAAGAGGCCCTGCCTGGACCAGACCCAGGGCTCCACCTCCAGCTGAATCCCAGACCCTTGGCTCTTAAACTGGATTTCCTCAGGCTTGGAGGGAGGCTGCTGCCCTCCCTGCTTATGCCACAGATGACTGCAGTTGAGAATCCTGGTGGCCCGGGAGGAATCCTGGCCCAGCTTACTGGCTGCGTCCTCTGTGAAGCAGAGGCTGGCAGTACCCACCTCCCTGACTGGGTTGCTATGAGGACCAACTGAGTTCATGCCTGGGAAAGGGCCGGAAGGGGCTAGAAAGGGGCCCAGCATAGGTAGGACCCACGTGAGTGTACCGGTATTACTGTGAGCATAGCTGACACTGTGTACTGGGAAGGACAGCGTCTCCCCTCACAGGACAGGCTGGGCCCCATCCCGGCCCCGCCCCCCGCCCCCCCCCCCGGGGGGGGGCTCTGGTTGCCGGCGCAGTACTGAGACCCAGAAGGAAGCCATCCTGCTTCTTTAATTGGTGTAACAGACGACGACACAGTACACAGAGCACACTCAGGCCTGATGGAGCAGGGACGGCCAGGGCTGGCGGGGGCAAGTCAGGATAGCGCTCACACTCGGTCCACACAGACAGACGGGGGGCTGAGACGCGAAGACTGCGACGTGGCGGGTGGGCGGGCAGGCGGCTCGGGCTGAGCTAGGAAGGGGGCGTGGGGTCTCTCTCTGCTGAATCCCTCTTTAGAAATCAAACAGAAGGCAGGTGGGGGGACCTGGGGGGGCGGGCTGAGGCTCAGTCCTGGGGGCTTGGGGGTGGAAGTGGGACTAAGGCTTCTACTCTAACAGGCCTGGGGTGGGGTGGCAGTCAGCAAGGCCTGCTTCACCCTTTGGTTACGACCGGTCGGGCCTGAGCCCTGCAGCTCAGCACCCAATGCTGTAAACATTTTTGGTATTTTTAAAGGACTCTGTCCTCCCTCTCTTAGTTTCTGAAAAACTGGTGCTTCCTTAAGAGGATAATGTGCCGAAAGGAACCTTCAGGGAGGCCAGGAAGCAGACCTGGATAGAGAAGAGAGACGTCAACAGGGAGGCTGGGCTGCCCACCTCACCATCTATGGCTGAGGGCCGCTGGGAGAGGCCCGGGGACTATTGCTGTTGTCCTTGGCATGGCTGGCGGCTGGGCAGGCAGGCGGGGAGCTCGGGGCCATGGGGGAGCTGCCCGCTGGGAGAGGCCGAGCCCACTGCCTGCCCGGCCTCCCGCGGCCAGGCGGCCTCCCGGCCTTTATTGCAGGCGGGCTGAGACTCTTCCGGTGCTCCTCTGGATGGCTGCTCACCAGGCGACAGGCGAGATGCGGTGAGGTGGCACCGACAGGAGGCGGCACTGGCCATGGGGCCCCTCGTCGGGGCTGTGATTGTCGGGCCAAGCGATTCCCGCTGGGAGCAAGGGGTTAGATATTGCACTTTCACTGCAACAGTCACATTAAAACTTGGTCCATAAAATAATCGTCGCTTTATACATAACGCCTGCAACAACAACAAAAAGCTACATCTTACATATGAATAAACCCTGAAGGTCCTATTCCTCCAGACATTTTTCTCTGCACAAAATAAATAGCTTTCACTCTGTACAGACCCACTTTTGCAGAACATTTACACGACCCTTTGGCTGTACATATCTACACACGGGAAAATGTTAACATCCGCCCGCGCGCCTCCCCGTCCCAGGCCACGAGGCCCTGCGGCCGTATCCAGGTGGGCAGCAGCTTCGCACAGGAGGAGGCTGGTCGCTGGGCGGCTGGCTGAGGCCCGGCAGGCGCCCCGTCTCAGAGAAGGTGGAGGGGCAGCAGAGGGGCTGCCCGGGGCTGAGGCCACAGCTGAGACCGCGGTCGGTTCCGGGGAGGGAGGGCTGATGCTCAGACCCGGCGCGCAGGACAGCGCGGTCCTTGCCAGGTGGGAAACGAAGTCGTGGCTGCCTGCCCTGAAGCTAACTAAGCGAGTCGTGGCTTCTTAGATTCGGCATCGAAACGGAATTGGCGTTAAAAAAAAACCGAAGTGTGTGCCCCACTCACCCCAGAGTAGAAATTCAGTGGCATTAACAGGGGTCAGGCGAGGCAGGGAGCCCACGCCCTGCTGCCTGGGCAGGGGACAGGGCCCTGGGACCCAGAACCAGGCTGGACTCCGTCACAGTGCTGGGCGTTTTCATGTGGAGGGGCTGCGTTTGGTAGTGAAAGAGTTAAGAAAAGGAAGCAGCCAAGGATTGCTCATTTAAAAAAACCTCATAGAAATCAGATTGGAGAAGTAGAAAGGTGTAGAAACGTGGAAGGGGGTCCGAGGCGCGGGGCCTTGGCTGACGGCCGGCGAGGAGTGAAAGAAGTAGGCCCGGCCGGTCCCGGCCCCGCAGCCCGAGGCGAGGCTTCTCAGGAGCCACCCAGCTCGGCTGCACCGGCCTGGCGGCCTGCGCTGTGCCTGGGGCTGAGATGACGCCAGGCCCTCGGCTGGACGGGGCTCCCGGTGGGGCAGCTAGGAGGGGTTGGGAGTCCGGGGCTGCCATGGGCCAGGTGGAGCTGCGGAAATTACCATATGGCCTTCCTCGCCTACTTGTACAAGGATTCTCTGCCCTGGAGCCTTCTGTGTGGCGATGGGTCCTGGATCAGCAAACGCTGAATTTTCACGCCCGTCAACGGATCTGTAGCCATAGGAGACGGTGATGGGTCTCTACCCTCAAACTTCAGTGCAAAACCAGTGAGGTCGAGCAGTTGAGCAACTCGAGTTAACAAGAAGCAGGCTGTCCCCAGTTGGAGCTGCTACCAAGTGGGAGGGGACTAGGGGTCGGGGCGAGCGAGTGGATGGGAGGTGCCCAGGCCTGGCATCAGGATGCTGGGCGGTCAACGCAGGGCAAGCATCCGGGAGTGCCTTCCCGGCCAGTCCACGCTGGGGGGTCCTGGTACCTCCGTCATCCTCGGGCTGGTCGTCCTGCCAGCTTCCACGACACGCTGGAACCCCGCAGACCCTAACACGTGAGGCAGGGCTGGGAGGGCTGTGTGTGGCACGGCCCCCTGTCCTCCGCCGGGCCCTGGGACAAGCTGGGCCCCAGCCGACTGTCCGTGCCCAGGGCGGGCCGCCCCGGCCTAGCACCATGGAGACCACAGCGCCTTGCTCCCGGAGCCCTACTTGGGGCCCGCAGCCGCCCCCGGCTCGGGCCGGCCGGCCGTGGCGCGGCCCCAGCAGCCGGCCGCCACGCTCATGCTACGTTGTCCCCGCTGCTCGCCGTCCGCCTGGCTCTGCGTCCGCTCGTGCCGGTGGCCGGGCCCGCTGGGCTGGGCCGAGATGGTGCGGAGCAGGTGGTTCCGGGAGCGCAGGAAGTCACCCTGGCCGGGTAGGCCGAAGCTGCCCTTGCGCAGCGCCATGCGGGTGGCCGCGTTGCGGGCCGGCCGCGCCCGGTGGTTGTACTTGAGCTGGGCCAGGTGGGCCGCGTAGCCGTCGGTGATGAACTACGGGGGAGGGGGGGCAACGCGGAGCGTGGCTGTCAGGGGGCGGGGCTCCCGGGGCTGCCCGCCCGCCCGCGCACCGCGCGGCCGCCGCGACGCGTCCGCTCACCTGGCACTGCTGCTGCAGCTTCTTGGTGGGCCGGCCCACGATGTAGATCTGCATGGGGGACAGGCTGATGGAGCTGTAGACCGCCACGTCCTTGGTGGAGCCGTAGGCCGCGTGTGCGCGCAGGTGCAGCTGTGGGCAAGACGGGCGTGGGCGCGGGCTCGGCCCTCCCGCCCGTCCCCACCCCACTCCCTTCTAGCCGGGACCCACCTCAGAGATGAGCAGCTTCAGGAAGTTGGCCTTGTGCCTCAGCGGGTCGTGCACCAGGCCGTCACAGAAGGACACCACGCCGTGGGGGAAGTTGTGCTGGGCCAGCCATGCCACCACCCGCTGCTTCTGCATGTCAGGCCGGCCCGTCACATAGATGATGAGGTAGCCCAGGTCCTGCCAGTGCCTGGGGGCGAGGGGCAGGCCTGGGTGTCCCACCGACGCACGGGCCTCCCTCCCGGGCCGCCCAGCCAGTCCCCACGGGGGCCACTAGAGAGCGCCTCTCGGGTGCGGCGCCGACTATAGCAGCAGCAGCCAGTCTGACGGCAGCGCGGTGCTCGCGGCCCCCACCCCCGCCCCCTGCAGCAGGTGTAACTGCTCTTGTTAGAAGCAGCGCCGCCCCCCAGGTAAGGGAACTGAGGCATCAACAGAAGCGGTTACAGCTGGGAAGTGTGACCCAGCTGTGGGGCCCCGGCCCCAGGTCCCCGCTCTGGCACCCAGGGCCCCCCACCGCCTGGCCGTGGAGCTGCCTGCCTCCGAGCCCACCCGCTGCTGCTCGGAGCGCTCACCGCACCACGTCCACGGCCCCGGCCCGCACTTTGGGGTCACTGCCCATGATGGACACGCTGGCGGCGAAGGAGCCGTCGATGCTGAAGACCACGAACTCCGTGCCCTTGGGCAGCACGGTGACGTAGCTGTCGGCAAACGTGTGGTCTCCCCTGGGGGGGGGCAGCTCATCAGAACCCACCAGGGCTCCTTCCTCCCGCCCCGGATGAGGCTGACCCGGCCTGCTCACGCCTTGGAGCTCATACCTGACCACCATCTTGACGGGGTAGACACCCACGCCCAGACGGTGGGTCTCGGGGATGGTGTAGGAGACGCGCCCGCTGCTGTTGGTCACCAGCGTGTCCAGGTACAGCCACTCACCCGAGGGCGGCTGCATCATGACGTGCACGTCCACCTGGAGCCGGGAGGGCTGGTCACGGCCGGGCCGCGCCCTTGGCCTCCCCACCCCCACCTCCCATCCCCCAGCCAGAGGGAGGCGAGGTGGGGGGCTCCCGCGGGCTCCCTGTGTCTTCACCTTCTCCCCGGTCAGGGTGACCATGTCCAGGGGCCCATACATGAACCGGCCTGTCAGGACCTGCGGGCCATCCTCGTTGGCGACCGCGTCATTGATCCGGTGATTGGCCGTCACGTTCTGGGGGGAGGAGGAGCAAAGCTGGGTCAGGGCTGGGGATGGAGGGGCGGCTGGGACCTCCTGGGCTCAGCTCAAGCTTCCCATGGGCCCGGAGCGTGAGTGTGGGTGCAAAGCCCGATGACCCAGCTCAGCCACTGAGCTGCGTGGCCTTGGCGCTGGTCCCCGTCTGTAAATGGGGTAACAGCTCCAACCCCAGACTGTGAGGATTAAGTAAGACAGCACACTTCTCTGTGACTCAGTTTCCTCATCTGTAAAGTGGGGTCTTCTCGCGAGGATTCAGTAGGACGACAGCTGTGGGGCCTGGGCACTCAGAGGACCCCTCACCCGCAGCTTCACGTGGGTCCTCTTGCGCTGCCACTTCTCTCTCGGCTTTGACGGGGTGAACACCGAGACCTCCTTGCCGTCCAGTTCCAAGATGCTGGAGTTGTCGTGCCTCATCACCTGGGAGGGGACACAGAGGGAGGCCATGGGGCAGGCTCAAGCCTGGGGCTTCCTGTTCTAGAGGGGAGAGGCCAGCGGCCCTAGGGGCCACGCTACCCCTGGGAGGGTTTGTGGCGGGGGGACACTATTTAACCCCACTGCAGTCTGCTCTCTGGCCCCTGAAGGCGCACATCCATTCACCCCATCTCAACATCCCATCTCAGGATGGCTTCCTCCATCCTGCTGGCTGTGGCGTCTGCTGGGGCCAGAAAGTGGGGCCCCCACCGTCCTCATCTATGAAGTGGGGCCACCTCAGCAGCGGTGTCAGTCGGGCCTCCTGAGAGGTGCAGGTGTGCCCGGCAGGGGGACCCTGGGTACCTGTCTCAGCAGGAAGGAGACCACATCCGTGGACTCCCAGTAGCTGGCATGAAAGAGGTGGGGCAGGGCCACGGTGGGGAAGGCCGTCAGGGCGTCGGGGCAGTACAGGGCGTAGTCGATCCGCTTCTGACCCCACCACTTCGCCGCAACTGCCAAGAGGAGGGGCTGTGACTGGGCTGGGCCCCAGGGGCTCACCTGGCCCCTCAGGCCGGGCTCAGCCCAAAGGCAAGACCCTCCTCTGACCAGACAGAAGGGCTGCAACCAAAGCAAGTCTCCTTCTCCCAGACTCGGTGACAGGGGAGCAGCAAGCAGCCAGGGCGCCCGAGGAGGGGTAGGTGGGGGACTGCGGCTCAGCCGGGAGGATGTGGAGTTACAGGGGGAGGGGACAAGCCCAGTCTGGAGGCAGGACCCCCTGCCCTGGGCCTTATCACTGCCCTCTCCAGGCTTCTCCTGGACCCCCTCTCTGCCCCCGCAGGCCTCCAGGCTGTGAAAGGCTTTGCAGAAATGGAGTCACGATTTCTGGGCCCCAAGGCAAGGCCCGCTGTCCTCAGCACCTGGCAGGCAGGGTGTGAAGTCAGGGCCTTCAGTCTACGGAACCTGCAACCTGCGCGTGAAGCCGGCTCCCCCTCCGGGCTGGGGGACCGCCCCAGGTTTGCAAAAGCCTCCCCGGTGGCCGCACGCAGGAGGTGCACCTGGTTAGGCTCGGGGTGGCCCTGCTCTCCGCCTGCAGCCTGCCTGACGGGCAACCCCCAGTCCTCACCCGGCCTCCATCCAGCCGCCCCCCCGACCCCCCGCTGCTCCTGCTTCCTCCCTGGAAGTCCGGGTGCTCCCAGACCAAGCCGCCAGCTCTCCGCTAGGCCTCAGTGGGGCCCGGGGGTGAGGCGTGCCTGGAAACAGAGCGTGACCCCAGTTAGAGGAGACGGACGTGTGTGCATGGAGGGCCCGTGACGCCCGGGACCTTCTCTGATGTCCAAGTCAGGGAGGCGGGGGCCCTCCCCAGGCTGGGGCTCGCCTGCTGGCCCGGGGCGGTGGGCGGTGGTGGGGGAGGGCAAGCAGGGACAGCCACCTGACGCTGGGGCTGGGGCTGAGCGGAGCACAGGCTCAGCCCTGCTGGGGCCAGCACTGCCCCCGCGGGCCAGGAGGACACCCACGCCGGCCCTCGCCCCAGACCCCTGCTCTGACAGGCAGCCTGGGAGCCAGTCACGTGGCAGGGGGCCGCTGGCCCCGGGGGAGTGGGGGCGGGGGTGACCCAGACTCCGCTTCCAGCTGCTGAGAAGCTTCTGAGATGGGCAAGAGCGAAGGAGGCCGTGGGTGACTCTGCCCCCTGGGGCGGCAGGAGGGGCTGGCACAGGAGACCTCGCCTCCCTGGCTCCCCTCGGCCACCGCTGCAGCTTCTCCAGAAACGGGCCCCCCAGCTTTCTCCTTCAAGGAGCACCTGCCCCCCTGGGGCTAGGACCCCTCCTCCCAGACCCATCACCCCCCAGCTGAGACAGCACCACCCATCTCCCACCACCTGCACTTGCCCCCCCACGCCCTGCCCCAGGGCCACCCCCTTCAACGCTCCTTCCTTCCAGAGTCCTCTGTGGACACGGCGGCTGAGTCACTCTTCGCTGCAGGGCCGTCCTGGGCACCGTACGGTGTTGAGCAGCACGCCTGGTCTCTACCCACCAGATGCCAGTGGCGCCCACCCCGGTTGCCTCCAGACGCCACAAAGTGTCCTCTGGGGGACGAGCGCAGTGGCTGCCGTTGAGACTGGCTGCGATGGGGCACAGCCCCCTTGCTGTGACGGGGAGGGCAGGCCCGGCACTGCTGCACTCACTCTGGGCAACGCTGGACGCCGTGTAGCTCTCAGCCATGCCCGACACCTGGCTGGCGATGCTGATCTCGCTGGCCCGGCGGAAACCTCGGGCAGTGGGGGCTGTGCCGGGCGAGGCGGGGGCCGCGTGCTCTTGGAAGACCGCGCCGTGGGCCTGCAGTGCATCTGCTGCAGGCGGACAGGGACCAGAGACCGCGGGTAAGGAGGCCTCGCCCAGCCCGGCCCTCCAGCCCGCGAGCAGTGGGAGGGGGCGTCCAGCATGTGCCGGGGCTGGGCCGGCTGGAGCGGCCGCTGTGCCAGGCAAGGCCGACACGTCCAGCTGCGGAGGAGCAGGGGCATCTGAGCACAGCTGGCAGAGAGGATGGGCCCAAGCGTGCCAGGGCCTGCCTGCTCAGGGCCCAGAGCTGAGGCAGAGAGAAGGGAGCGCTGGGGCAGGGGTGGACAGACGGGCCAGTACAGACACAGTGGGCAGGGAGGCAAGGCGGCCGCGCTCGTGCCCCACACCGGCCACCCTTCCAGTCCAGCCTTCTTGGCCTCTGGGGCTCGGCCTGGCCTGACCCACAGCCCGCGGCAGCTGGGTTTGGGGGCGCTAACAACAGGGGCCTGGGGCAGCTTCCCAGGGACGCCCAGCGCTGAGGACTGAGAATGAGGCAACACCCCTGCACATCCCTCACACACGGGTCACATCGAGCCAGCCCCGCATGGGCATCTGGGGACAAAGGCAGGTGCTGAGGGCTCGAGCCAGGCTCACCTGGGCCCAGCCTGAGAACGGGGCTCAGCTACAGGACCCACATCTAGACGGGGTGCAGGAGATGCCTGGACCTCCTCAGGGAGAGGGAGCGGGGCCCTGAGAATCCAACCCCTCGCCAGGACCGAAGTCTTCTCCTGGGGGTCGGGTGGGTCCCAGCGGGCTCGAGGCCTCACCCCAACTCCTGCTGCTAGCCTCACAAACGGGGGAGAGAACCCTCGGACTGACACCTGTGCTGGCCGAGCCTGCGACAGCTGCTCCCCTCTCTGGGCTCCTGCGCCTCCTCTGCTTTGGGCCCCCTCCCTGCTCTGCACAGTGTCCAGAGAGGGGGCACCAGGTCTGCTCCCGGGGACCTGTCCTGCCCGGTCTCTGCTCCTCGCCACCAGTTCCGCGAACTCCGCGTGGCCAAGGAGGGCATGGGGCTCGCTGAGGACCAGCGGTCAGCCCGTGAAGCAGACGCCACCACGAGCAGGGGGCTTACACACACTCAGCAGAGCTCGGGCTGGGGCGGGGCCCGTCCTGCCAGGTGAGTGCGGGAACGGGATAGTGGTCTCCAGGAAGCCATCCCTGTGAGGGAGGGGGACCAGGGGGCCGCCCTCCAGGACCAGCTGGGGGTTTCTCTGCACGGTCTGGACTGGAGGCATATGGGGAGAGAAGAGGGGACACAAGAACAGACGCTTGCGTGCACGTGACATGGACACGCGCCGCTCCTCAAGAGCCAAGACATGACAGGACTGGGACACGGGGGCAGGTGGGACGGGCCGTTCCCGGGGGGCGAGAGTGGGCCACGGGCGACACTCTCATGCTCCTGCACCCCAGCTTCAGGCTAGGTGACCTGGAGGCTCCGGAGCTGCCTGCCACGGGGGTCCCTTCACAGGGCAGGACAATGCCCGGGACTCGGCCAGGGGCCCTCAGGTCCTCAGCTCTGTGTGTGTCTCGGGGGGAGGGGGAGTGGGGGAGGCCCTGGCCCGTGAGGCGGTCTCCCTCCTACCTCCCTGGGGTGGGTGGGGCTAATGCACCCGCACCTACACCAGGTGTCCCGCTTCCAAGGTGTTCAGTGCAGGCCACCCCTCCCCGCATGGCAGGGCCAGCCCCGGCCTGGGGCACCCAAGGAGAGGGGACAAGTCCCACCCTCCCCCAGGGCCGGGGGCCCATGGGGCTCTCACCCAGCAGCGTCGAGCAGCCATCCCCCAGCGGGTAGCGCTGGTAGCGGGGGATGCTGAGAGGCGGCAGGGCGTGGAATCGCCGCTCCAGCAGCGGCTCCAGGCGCGAGGCCGACGGGTCGGCGGGATGGAAGAGGTTGTAGACTTGCTGGCAGGCGGGCCGCAGCTGGAAAACTGGGGGGCGGAGAGGGGGAGGAGTCGCAGAGCCTGGAGCTAGCTCCGCCCTCAGGAGGCGGGGCCTAGAGCAGGCTGGGATTGGGTGCAGCGCGACGGGACGGGGGTTGGGGATACAGAGAAACCCGAAAGTGTGTCTCTATCAACTTTGGGATTCTGTTTGGGCCACTGTCCCTTTATTAACCAAATTTGTTTTAATTGAAAAAGTTATAATGACGGTGGTTAAAAAAATTTCTTTTTAAGTACAGAAATATATATGATAAAACACATATAACGGAGGGTTCCCTTTCTCCCCAGAGCCCCGGGGCTGGCGCCCCACCTGCACCTTTTTTGGGAGCCTCACGCGCATGCGCGGCCCGAGCGGGCTGGAGCCATCCTCCGCGATTAGAAATGTCTCTAGGCTGTGCGATGGGGCTGTGCTTTCGAACATCTCAGTTGATGGGAAGATCACGTGAATGTCATTATAAACTATCAGTAACATATCTCACTTTAAAAAATACATACAAATAGGAACATAATCTATGCTTCTGAACATAATCTATGCTTTTTTTTTTTTTCTATTTAACACAATAAATGGGAGTCTTTCGTATCAGCACTCTAGTTCCGCCCCATTCTTTTTAACTGCGGCGGGGTATTCCATTGTATGGCTGTGCCGCAATTGATTGAACCAGCCCGCATCCCGTTTGGGTTGGTTCTGGTTTTTCACCATTACAGATGACGTTGCCCTAACATCAGTGTCTGAGTCTGTGCACTCATACCGAAGCCACTGTTTACTTGCTCTTGGGCAAGTGTCTACGCCTGCCTCTCTGAGCCTCAGTTTCCCGCTGGGGCCCCTGCACAGCTCCTGTAGGATGGCAGGTCTCCCTGGACCGCACTCGTTGATCTCGGGGTCACTGGGCAGGGACTGCTGCTCTGACGGCTGCTTAGCCCACAGGTTCCACCTCCCTGTGTGTGTAGCCATGAGGAGGAACCTGGAGCAGCGTGGCTGTAGTCCCTCTGGGGCTGGGAGGCCACCCGATCGAGGAGACTTTGGGGGTGCCTGGCTTCACATCTCTTCCTTATGGGAAGACCTTGGGCCTGGGAGACTGGGTCTGACCCCATCAGATCCTGGGGCAGCCCCTTCCATCTCTGGACCTCAGCTCCCAGAGATGCCTTGGAGATTAAACGAAACAGCGTGCTGGGAAATGGGGCCAGAGACTGAGCTGCTGAAGCTGGAGCAAAGGAGAGCAATGGGCCCTTGGTGGGGGGTGCAGAAAAGAGGAGGAAGGGGCCTGGGATGTGGCCATGGCCTCATGACAGGGGTCCACTGAGACCCTCTGCCCAGCTCATGCCTGCCCCGCCCCCCGCGCCTCACTCCTCCCCTGCAGGGACTCTCACCATCCAGGGAGGGGATGACGGTCTTCCTCAAGGCCAGGACCAGCCCCAGCGGGCACCCGAAGAGGAAGAGGTCAGCGATCTCAAAGTCGAACCTGCCCACGGCCCCTGTGCCGTCCAGCATGGTGGAGCTGCTTGAGCGGCGGGAGCTGGGCTCGTTCCTCAGCACGCTGGCGTGGAGGCTGCAGATGTAGGGGGACGAATGAGGTCACACCACGGCCCTTCTCGGGGCTGGCCTGTCCTTAGCCTCCTGAAAGAGGCTCCTCAGGGGTCATCAGGCCCAAACGAGGCTTGGCCCCTCTGTGGTCCTGTGCGTGCAGCTGTCCAGCACTGGGACACCTCCGGTGACAGCAGCTCCCGACCTCTCTAGGGAGCCCACCGCCTTTGGGACAGCCCGGAGCGGGATCACGCCGTCCCCGGTCAGTTCTGCCCCGATTCTGCCATCCCCACTTCCAGCCCTGGTCAATCTGTTCCCTCTGACTCAAGATGGCCCAAGGCGTGTACAAGACCACAGCCGTACCCAACAAGCACCTTCTCCTGGCTGAAGAGCCGTGGCCCGGTCTGGGGATCCCAGGACAAGGGCCGGGGGGCCTCCAGCACCCTCACGTTGGCCATCGGCACGATCCGATCCATGTCCTCACTTCTGAGCCATCCCTCTGTCTTAGAGTCCCCGTCCTCACCTGGCGGTGGCCTCACTACGCACCTGGACAGGAAGGCCTGGTGCTGCTGGATGGTGTCCAGCTCGTAGGTGGACGAGTCACTCCTCTTGCGGGGCAGCTGCTGTTTGGGGTCCTCCGCGCCGTTGCTTCGGGGGATGTCGATGTTGCTGCGGCTCAGGTGCCGGCTGCTCTCCAGGTTGCCGCCATGTGCCGCATTGACCGTCGTGCCCGGGGACAGCAGGTCAGTGTCCTGGAACGGCGCCATGCAGGCTCACTGCCCAGTGGCCTCTGGCCTGGCCCCCTCTTCAGTGTCCTGGAAGCTGTGTCTGCCCTCCTGACTCCAGGCCCACTGGCCACTGCTCAGCGGCCTCTCATGCAAGCCAGGGAGGGAAAAGCCCTGTCCCTCTGTGCCCCACAGCCCCCCAGGCTTCACTCCTGGCCTGGCCTGCCCACGTGGGCCTTGCTGATCGCCCACTGGTCCCGCTGCCTCGCCCGGCCTGCCAGGCCGTTTGCTACTCCGCAGCAGAGGGAGCCTGGGTCCTCTCTCCTACTGGGAAGCTCAGAGGATCCACCCCCCAGGACCAGAGCCTGCTCCCCACGGTGCAGACCCTGCTTCACCGCCTGCTGAAGCTGCCGTGCTCCTACGCTGAGCCGCGGCGCAGCTGGTCACCTGTCCCCCGCATCCACCCGCTGCCTTTGGGCACCTGCATTAGCAACCTCTGCCCTTCCCTTTTTCTGCAGGCCTCTGGGATGTTTGGAGCCAGAGGGTGAGCCAGTCCCCATCCTGGACGCCCCCTGCTCCGGGGGCTGGGGGAAACTAGTACCTGCACACTGGCCACACTGCCCCGGCGGCTGCTGCTCTGACTCTCAGACGCCGTCTGGTTGCTGCAGCATAAGGCATCGAACGCCAGGATGCCCCCGACGCAGTCCCCGATCAGGCAGACCTGGAGGGGGAGAGGCTCAGGGGCCTGAGAGCCCACCCTGCTTGCTGGAGGGCTGGCCGGGGAGAGCCCTGGCCTGGAGGACCAGGCCAGCCCACCCTGCAGGGTTTCTGTCTTCCCTTCCCCCACCCCACAACTCACCTGCCCGTTGAAGGTCACGCCCTCCTGGGACTTGATGAAGTCCCCGTAGGCGAGGTTGGCCCGCTGAATCACTGTGGCAACGGCCTCCTGGTAGTGGGGCGAAGAGGTTGCCAGCAGGGGCAGGGCGGCCAAGGGGATGTGGTCCTGGCTGCTGGACAGACAGCCTTCGTCGTGGCTGTAGGGGCTGAGGCTGGGGGCGGGAGAGCGGTCAGGAGAGAGCAGGTGGCCTCAGCTCAGCCCAGTGGGCCCCTCTTCCCTGACCCGAGCACCAGAGCAGGAGCTGCCTGACACCCTGAGAGCCTCAGCCCCGACTTGGCAAACCTCGTGGGGATGCTTCCAGGCCAGGCGTGGGGAACAGGGCTGGGGAGTAAGGCCAGCATGTTGGAGGCAGGTCAGCATCCCCACATTACAGATGCAGAAACTGAGCCTCAGCTCTGGGCCCCGGCCCCTGCAGGACTCTAGGCTCAGCCATCTGCGTAGGTTTTGCCGCCTCCCGGCAGAATAGGTTAGACGGCGGGTTTGGATGTCAGCACTGTGGTCCCAGTACTGCGGCGGGGGGCGGGGCAGGTGGCAGCGAGCCTGGGCACTCACTCGGAGACGAGGGCGAAGGCAGCGGAGCAGATGGGCGGGCAGGGCACCAGGCGGACGGCCAGGTGGCCCAGGGCGCTGGGGTAGTGCACGCGCATGACGGTGTCGAACACGGTGGCGATGGTGTTGGTGTCGCCCTGCTTGGAGCCGGGGTCCCCGGCGCCCGTGTCCAGGATGGTGCCCCCGTGCAACAGCAGCAACAGCACGTGGATCTTGGAGGGCGGCACGGCCAGCGGCGGGCTGACCTCGTCCTGTGCGGGGTGGGGGGGGGAGGGGGGCGGGGGGGAGGGGCGGTGAACTCCCTGGGGACTCGGCTCCTGGCCAAAGCTTCTGTCCTGCCGGGGGGACGCTTGTGGCGGCCCAGTCACTCCCTCTGAGACCCCATCTCAGTTCCTCTGCTCCGGGGCCTGGTGCCCCTCCCCCGGGGAGGCCCAGCTGCTTCTTCCCCTCCCCTCTGTGTTCAGCCCTGCTCCCTGCCGGCCTGACCGGCCTGACCGGGGCAGAGGACATGGAGGGAGAGGGTCTCTTCCTTCCGAAGCACAACTCCACCTCCCATCTGTGGGCCCAGGCAGGGGCTTCTGGGCTTCCAGCCTTGGGGGGCAGGCAGAGGCTCAGCCCCGTGCGGGCTTTTGGGGCCTGCCTGCCCTCCGTGTGTCTGTCCAGACGTCGGTCTGTCACAGGCTCTCTCTCTTTTTTAAAAAATTTATTTTATTTTATTTATTTATTTTTGGCTGCGCTGGGTCTTCGTTGCTGTGCGCAGGCTTTTCTCTGGTTGCCGCAAACGGGGGCTACGCACGCAGGCTTCGTTGCTCCGCGGCATGTGGGATCTTCCCCGACCAGGGCTTGAACCCGTGTCCCCTGCATTGGCAGGCGGATTCTTAACCACTGCGCCACCAGGGAAGCCCTCAAAGGCTCTCTTAAGAGGGGCTGGGGGGGACTTCCCTGGCGGTCCAGTGGTTGAGAATCCGCCTTCCAATGCAGGGGATGCAGGTTCGATCCCTGGTTGGGGAACTAAGGTCCCACATGCTGCGGGGCAACTAAGCCCGCGCTACAACTAGAGAGAAGCCTGTGCGCCGCACCAAAGACGCAATGCAGCCAAAACCCAAAACGAGACAAACCAAAACAAAAAAATTCTGAGGCAAGCAATTAAAGAGAAAAAGGAAAAAGAGGGGCGGCGGGGGTCAGGGATTCAGATTCAGCTTGGCCGCTCAGCCAGCAGCTCTGAGCTCTCCCTCCATCTACGTGGGCCCTCCCCCGCTGCCCCGGGCCCACGGCCCCCAGGCCCTGCCATTCCCAGACTCTAAGACCAAGGTCCTCAAGAGCAGAGATGTCCCAGAGGTGGCAGAACCCCAGCATCTTAGAGTGGGGAGGGAAACGCAGGTGTGTCTATCTGAACACCCCTCATTTGCGAGGGGTCATGCCCCCACTTCTTGCTGGCCAGCCCTGCTTATGAAGTCCAGGTGAGACTTGCACACATCCACCATGGGAATGGAACTGTTCTATCTGGAGACGAGGTGGCCCAGAGAGGACAAGGGACTTGTCTAATATCACACAGCGCGTCAGTACCAAGCTGGACCGGAACCCAGAGCTCCTGCCACCAGCTCAGTGCTCTTCTGCTACCCCAGGCTGTAGCCCCACCCCCAGGGGCCTCTCCCCATCCCTGGCTTCTGGTGTGTGACTTCTGGTGTGGGAGGCCAGGGCCAGGGCCCAAGAGACCCACAGGTGAGTACTTGCCTTGCCCATATTGTGTCAGGGGCTGAGGGGGGCGGGGAAGGGAGCTGAAGAGAGGGGCCTGTCCCTAAGGAACTCAGGGGCAGAACAAGGGGCTGAAGCCATCTGGAGGGTCCATGGGGGGTCAGCTGGCCCTGAACTGGGCCCCGATGGCAGGAGGTGGGGCAGCAGCGGGACCCAAGTGTCAATACAGAACCCAAGAGCGGGCTGCGCGGTGCGGGCACTGAACCCAGGGACTGGCGAGCCACCGGCCACGGGTCGGGCTGGGCTGGGAGCCTCTGAGCAGCAGAGGCTTTGGGCGGGAGGAAGGCTGGTGGGTGGTACCGGGCCTGGGGTGGAGGCTAGGCGGGGCTGTCTCCATCCCCAGGAGGGGGCCGGTCATCGGCCGGTCGTGGGCCACAGGGCCTGGGCAGGAATGAACTCATGGCCCAAGGCAGGGTGTGGTCACTGGCTGCCCAGACCACAGGCCAGGACGGAAGCACCAGACAGTCCTAAGGACTGATCAACACAGCCAGGCGAGAGGCTCGTGCAAGGCACGTCTTACAGCACCCTCCCTGTCACCCGGACATGGCCCCTAGTCACCTGGGACGGGCAGGGCTGGGCAGGGCAGGGCTGAGAGAATCCTGGCTGCTGGGACCCAGCGCTGGAGGCTGGGGACTCTTCAGGGACCCAGGAGGCCGGTCCGAGACACAGCTTTCCTCCCATTCAAACTGCTTTCTACAGGGGCACACCGTGCCTGAGACTCGAACCCCAGTGGGAACAGAGCCGTTGGGAGGCGGGGCCTGGGAGCCAGCTCTGGAGAGCCAGGGGTCCCCACCAGTGACTAGGTAAAGCCCTCCTCCTTCCTCGAGCCTGGGAGAAGAGGCTCTGGTCTGGAGACCGCTGCCAGCAAGGGACCTGACTCTGGACGGCGGTGTCCCGGAGCAGTGCTGGGTCCAGATGCACATCCCCGGGAAGATCCAGAGCCCCAGGCCCGGTCTGCCCCTCCTGGGGGGCCGTCAGAGCTGTGTGCGCCGAAGGCACGGAGGGGGCTCCGTTTGCTTTATTGCCATTAACCGGCAATTGGGAATCAATTCCCCTCGTCCCAATCACCCTTCTAGAAAAGCCTGCTTCGACCTCAGACCTCAAAGAGAACCCCAAGAGGAGGAGGGCGGTGCGGAGGCACCCCCTCCCCGGCCCAAACTCCCCACGGGTCCTGAGTCCCCAGAGATGCCGTCTCCACCTTTGGGCAGCTAGAGGCCAGAGCAACGAGGTGACCGCAGCGTGTGATAGCCCCACTCTGCGCCGGCTCCTGCCCCAGTGCAAACAGCTCTGACCGCCCACAGGTGGAGGAGGAGAAGGGGCGTGAGCTCCACGCAAAGAACCCCCGAAGCGGACACAAGCGCTCTACCGAGACAGCTTTATTGGACACTGAGAGCTTTTCCCACCCCCGGCGGGGCGGCCGCAGCCGGCCCATCACTTCTGCCTAGACGACTTTCGCTTCCTCCCCTTCTATCTTTTTTCCTTCAGGGACTTCAGACAAGCTGAGCACAAGGTGAAGGACTTATTTTTGATCTGGAATTTACAAGTTTCTCATTTTGCTTTCCAAGGGTGGAGCGGGGTCAAGGCCTTCCTAGGGGGAGCTGTCTGCAGTCCCTGCTGGCTCTCAGGGACATCAGAGGGGGTGGGCCCCAGGCCTCTCTCCAGTGGTGCCCAGGCCAGTGTGGACGTGATGCCGTGGGAGCCAAGTTCTGCCTCCATGGTCTCCCCCGCGGGACTGGCCCTTTACGCCCTGCCCGCCGCCCCCCCCACCCCGCTGCAGCCCTGGCCCTCCACCTCGGCACCCACCTCGATGATGTTCAGCTGCTCCACACTGGAGGCCGCCCTGAACTCGGGGGCGCTCTGGCGGTACAGACCGTCTGCAAGGCAGAAGAGGTGGGTGGGTGTGAGCAAAGGGGCAGGCCCAGCGGACAGAGGCTGTGACCATGACAAGCAGGGCCCGAGGTGTCCCCCCAACCCTCCTGGGCGCTTGGGTGCTCCTCCGTAGGAGGCTGTAACCTGCAGCCCCCAGCTGGTTACCCTGTGTGTCCTCTGGCTCAGGGCTTTCGATTTTGTCCATGAGGTCATTGGAGTTCCACTTGGTCATGTCCTTGGGGAACATTTCCTCGGAATCGGACAGGTCCTCTGGGGACGAGAGAGAGGGACTTCAGCACCCCAGTCAAGGGCAGGGAGTCAGGGGGGCGGGGGCGCTGGGAGGCCTGAGAGTGACCGCTCTGGGGGCTCCCATGCTTCTCTGGCCCGTGTGGCCCTCCCCACTTGGCTCTATGCTCTCCCTTCCTTAACAGGACGGACACATGGCCACGTACTCACGGGGCTTCTGCCTGATGTTTTTCAAAAAATTGTGGTAACTTTCACTTAACATAAAATTCACCATTTTAACCATTTTCAAGTAGCATTTAGTCCATTCACAATGCTGTGCAACCATGAGCTCTGTCTGGTTCCAGAACTTCTCCATCTCCCCCGATGGAAACCTGTCCCCATTAGCAGTCATGCCTCATACACGGCCTCTTCCAGACCCTGGCAACCACCGGTTGACTTTCCGTCCTTACTGATTTGCCTGTTTGGGACATTTCCCATACATGGGATCATACAGTATGTGGTCTTTTGTGTCTGGCTTCTTCTACTTCCCATGGTGTTTCTAAGTTTCAACCACGTGTCAGTGCCTCATCCCTTTTCGTGCTCGAGTCACATTCCATCGTATGGACGGACCACGTCTTGTTTCTCCGTGATGTTCCTGACTGTTTTCAATGTCCACAAAACGACAGCTTAGTGAGAAGTGCTGCTATGAACAGTTCCATCCATGACTTTTTTTTCTGCTTTTCTGAGCACTTCCACCCATGACTGCTGGGCAGGAAGCAGCTGTCTGGGCTCTGGCGTGGCTGCTCCCTCCTCTGTGGGTCACTGGGACAGTTTCCCCAGGACACTGCGGCTCTGGCATCTCCTGCTCTGCTGTCTCTTCTCTTTTCCAGCTTTTTCTAAAGTTTCTACATCAGATGTGTCTTTTCCTCATATCAGGGACACAGAGCCAGGAGGGGCTCCGCCTCTTGGCCTGGCTGGAGGCGAGTGGAAGTATGGGATGCCTCAAACACCCCCTCTGCCCTCAGGGAGGCCCCAGGTGCAGAGGCTGGCTCAGGACCACCTGCCTCCTGTTCCAGGTCGCCACCCCAGGGCCATACCTGCCTCTGCCCTGCTGTGTGCCTGTGGGCACGTCCCTGTCCCTTTCTGAGTCTGTCCTGCCTTATAAACTGCAAACCTGTCTCCCTGTACCTGCCTGCCGGCCCCTCTTACTTCCTCAAGAGGAAAGGCAAAGGTACAAAGCAAGGATGTTCGGTATGTGCATCTTCCCAGCGCAGGCGGGTGATTTATCCGGCTGTTTGCTTGCTGTGCTTATTCTGGGATTCGCGGGAAAACGGGCACTTCACGTATTTTCTACTTGTTTGTATTTTCTAAGGTTTCTACATTAGATGTGTGTTAATTTAATCATGAAAAGACAGTAATTACAAAAATTAGAAGATTAGAAGAAGTTACGCTTTTGTAAAGCTTCTTAGGGAATTATTATTATTATTTTGTCCACACCTCATGGCTCGCGGGATCTTAGTTCCCTGACCAGGGATTGAACCTGGGCCACGGCAGTGAAAGCACCGAGTCATAATCCCTGGTCCGCCAGGGAATTCCCTTCGGGAATAAATTCACATATGGAAAAAATGTCACCATCTGATTGTAAATCCATTTTGGGGGGGTTCGAGAGAACAGTCCCCACCTGCCAGACCCCGTGCACAGTCTGATACCAGGTTAAGGTGAGTGTGAGACCCCCGACTCCTGGTGACTTCACCTCATCCTGCCTCGGCCCCCACGTGCTGCTGTTCACGGGTAATCCCCGCCTTGACCTGCACGCCCCGCAGCTCTTTCAGACCCCTCCCCTCCCCCTCTTGGGAAGGCCCGCCTACCGTGAGCGTCGAAGAACTCATCATCCGAGCTCTCGTCCGAGTCCCGGGCGATACTCTGCATCCTCCACTCCGAGATGCTGTGGCGGGAAGGACTCGCTGGAAGGCAAAACCCCAGACTGACCGGCCCACCCAGCAGCACCGGGATGAGCGGGCAGAGGCAGGCAGGTGCGATGATGCTGGAGTAGGGCCGGGAGGGCTCAGAAGGGGATGAAATGGAGAAATGAGGGCGGGGCGGCTCTGACTCATCTCCCAGCCCACCTGGCACAATGCAGTCCTGTCCCGGGAGGACGTGGATGGGGGAGGGGGGGGGTCAGGTATGAGGCCAGGACGTGCAGTCACCCAGGCTTGGGTCCACTCCTGTGCCCTTGACCTGATCTGCTCAGGAGCGAGGCCCCCTCCCTTTTTTTTTTTTTTTTTTTTTTTTTTTGCGGTACGCGGGCCTCTCACTGTTGTGGCCTCTCCCGCTGCGGAGCGCAGGCTCCGGACGCGCAGGCTCAGCGGCCACGGCTCACGGGCCCAGCCGCTCCGCGGCACGTGGGAGCTTCCCGGACCGGGGCACGAACCCGTGTCCCCTGCATCGGCAGGCGGACTCTCAACCACCGCGCCACCAAGGAAGCCCCCCGCCCTTTTCTTTGCCGCACCACTGCGTGGCATGCGGGATCTTAGTTCCCCGACCAGGGGCTGAACGCGGGCCCCGGCAGTGGACCGCCAGGGAATTCCCAGGAGCGAGCCCCTGCAACTCTGCCACGGCGGGGCCGACAGACAGGGATGCCTGGCAAGGGCGGAAAGTGAGATTAAAGGTGTCGATGCGTGTGTTTCCGTGGACCCCTTCAGCACAGCACAAGCCTGGTGTGGGAAAAGCTGGATTTTGCTGGAGGGGGCGGACTCCTGGCGTTCTATACAAAATACCCCGAGTTTCCCCAATAACCACCGCAATTTCAAGTAAGTTCCAGAGAAAGGCCTTTCTGAGTATCTGAAGCCTTTCAGGTTCCTTTGGCCTGGCCGCTCCCTCAGGCGCAGAAGCCTCTCCTGGGTGTGCTGGGTGCAGCGCACCCAGACCCCCCCACCCCGCCTTGGAACCCTGGCTCAGAGCTGCAGCCGGCTGGGTCCCAGGAGGGGTTGGGAGAGGGGGATCCCGCGTGGCCAGCCTGCCTGTCTCAGCCGGGCTGTGTGGGTGCGTCTGGGTGGGAGAGTCTGGGGGAAGCTGCCAGGGTTGGGGCAACGCCCTGGGCTTCACTCCGAGCCGGAGGCTACAAGCAGGTGACTAGTTCCGAGTCCCGCAGGTCCGAGAGCAAGAGTCCACCTTCAGAGGCCGAAGTCCCCGGCAGAGGCACGGGGCTGCCCTGGCAGGGGCAGTCGCCGCGGTGGACGAGTAGAGGGCAGGGACACCCGCGGGGACACAGTGCGCTCACCTCCCCGCTTGGACGACCGAGACGACTTGGAGGACGTGGACCACTGCTTCTTCAGACCCCTGCCCACCAGGGGCTCCCCACCGCCACTGCTGGCCTGGGGGGGCTCCCTGGGGGCCTGGTCCTGGGCGGCCTCGTCCTTGGCCAGCTCCGCGGCCCCCCTGTCGTCCTCATTGAACTGGGCCATCTTGCGGGACAGCATGAGCTGCGCCTCCTTCTCCAGCTCCCGGATGTTGTCCATGTTCAGCCCGTACCACTCGTCCTGCCAGCACCAGGCCTGCCGGTGGGCCCTCACCATCACCTTCCGCAGGCCTGGGGGGAGGGAGGGAGAGAGAGAGACGCCCGTGTTAGAGCCCCTCGGGGACTCCGAGGCTGGGAGGTGCCCCACGTTGCAGGACAGGCTCTGCCCCTCGCCCACTGCGTGGCTTCCAGCGAACCACTGCCCTCGTGCCCGTTTCCCCATGTGTGAATGAGGGGTCCGGCTCACAGATGGCCGCACAAGCTCACAGTGGCTCTGTAACTGGGGTACTGGGGCTTCCCAAGGTACTGTGTGTGCTCAGAAGCCATGCTGAGGCTTGCGGGGCGGGGGGAATTCCTGCCTTGTGGGGAGCTGGAGGAGGACTTCCTGAGTGCTTCCTATCTCAGAGTCAAGGACACTTCTCTTGTCGAATTTCCCACGGGAAAGTCAACCTCAAGTTCGAAGCACGTTGGTCCTTTCTTTTTTAAACAGAATATATACACATACAATATAAAATAAGATATAAAATACAGTAAAGTACGATATATAGGAATATATCACATAGAGAAGATAAGATAGAAAATAAGATACTTTTAAGGTATAAAGAATAGAAGAACCACAGGGACAGGAAGCAGATGGGGGCCGCCTTGGGCGGGGATGAGAGTGGGGGTGATTGTGAAAGACTCTGGGGGCATGGAATGTTCTAGAACTGTGAGCACTACTCTGCAAACACACTGAATTTTGTGTTTATCACTTGCTTTTCTTTCCGTGTTTTTCTATACAATATGTTGGGCTGGCCTCCATGTTGCTGGCATTTACATGTATGTGTCATGCTGCATGTATTTTTCTGCCACTTGCCTTTTTTGGGTGAGTTGCCGGTTTGTTGCTGTATGGTATTTATTTGTTTGAAATACCACATTTTATTTACTCTTTCTCCTGCCAGTGGGCCTTTGAGTCACTTTCACTGTTTGTCCGTTTTGCTTTTACAATCCTGCTGCTCTGAACATTCCAGAACGTGCATTTGAGTTTCTCCAGGGGGGCAAACCCGGAAGGGTCATCACTGACTCTTCCTCCCGCTTTCCTAGAGAAAGCTGAGCGGCTTCCCAGGTGGTCCAGCTCTTCCTTGTTCCCAGGCTGGTCTCTGACGACCCTTCCTCCGGGCTCACCTCCTGATTCCCACTTGCAGCCTCGCTCAGGCCACTCGGCCTCCCCAGCCGTCCTTTCTGTATCCCTTCATTCCCAAAAGCCTGCCTGGGAGAAACTCCCTCTCACCCCTGCTCCTGGGAGGGTGCCCCCAAGCCCCGGGCCGTGGCCTCAGGCACGCCACCCTCAGGGTCAGCCAGCACCCACACTGGACAGACCGTCTGATGAGATGTGACGCACAGACGAGGACGGCTGGACGGGAGATCTGGGTTCAGACCCAGGGCTGGCCCTGGGCTTCCTCCACTGCAGATGGGGGTTGGAGGGGGTGACAGTGGCCACCCGGCAGGGCCACGGAGAGCTGATGTGACACCTGTGGAGCATACCATCAGTGCTGTGACTCTGCTCATGGCTACACAGTCACCCTTGCTCTTGGAGTGAGCAGGTGTCTGCCCGGGTGCCGCTCCTGGGTCATGAGCCTTGGGGCTCAAACCAGGCCCTGGGCACCGACCTGTGCCCTGACTAGGGGGCAGGGAGGAGCCCGGGTCGGCACTAGCTCCTTCTGGAACCCCTGGGCACCTGCTCTCGGCCAGGCGAGCGTGGGTGCAGGACAGGAGGATGTCCGAGACGCTCTCCCCTGGGACTTCCAGCCCAAAGCGGGCGGCAGTGCCGGGGCAGGGCCTGGGGTCTGGCCTTGGGGCGCCGAGAGGTGCTGTGAGCAGCAGGGGGGCAGTCCCCTGGGGCTGCTCCCCCATGGTGGGTGGGCGCCACATGTTACAAATACCAGCCAGTCCGGAGCGTCTGGGGCAGGCATACACCGCCTGTCACCTGTAGGTGCTCAGCAAGGGTTCATATGGTCAAGGTGAACCCGGTGGGCGGCTGCATGTGGGCCTGGGGGGGTCGCCTGTCCAGAGGAAGACAGAAACGTGGAGTCCCGGGCAGATGCAGGGAGAGAGGGCGGGCGCACAGGGGCACACAGACGGAGAGGCCGGGCGCGCTCACCCGTGTCGTGGATGAACCTCTCGATCTTGGACTGCATGCCCCAGTAGCGGAACTCCACCTTGCAGAGCTTGTAGGCGCACATTATGGGGAAGACCTGCTGCTTGTATTCCTCGATCCAGTTCTCGGACAGGGGCCCCCGCTGGGTCTTGGTCGAGTGGAACAGCTTGGGGTCCTCTTCCGTCTTGTACTCGTTGGGGGGCACGGGGTCCTTGACGATGTCGATGAAATCTACGGGGAGACCCCGTGAGTGACAACTTCTGCCCCAACCTCCACCCCACTCCTCCCCATCCAGTCTCCTCGCCATGTCCCTGCCAACCCCCAAATCCTCGTAGGGCCCCAGGCCTCGATGTGCCCCGGGGCCCGACGTGGGGGTGAGGATGTTGCTCTGGTCCACCCTGACCCCGAGCTCCCCCGCCCTCAGGACCTGGGGCTTTCCTTGTTGCCTTTTCGAATCATTTCAGCAACCCCCCTGTTTGGGGCACGCTTGCCAAAGCGGATAAATAAGGTGACGAGCTGGAGAAGCATGGGCGAGATGAGGATGGAGGATGTGGGAAGGGGCGGGGGCGAGTAAGAGAGTAAAGCTTCCCAGAAAAGCTGGTGTTTCAGCTACAGGGGCAGAACAGTGAAGCCAAGAACGTCCCAGAATGTGACACTTACCCAGGAGGTGGGGGAGTTTGGGGAACTGCCAGGGTGTCTGCGTGGGTAGAGGTGGCGGGGATGCAGCTGGACACACCCACCACCTCTCGCCAGCCTTTGTGCCCGGCCGGCACCCTGAGGGGAAGTGGCCCTACACGTGTGCTTTAAGGCGGCTGGCCTGCTGGGAAGCCCCTCCCAGACAGATCAGCAGGGAAGAGTCCGGAAGCCACATCTGACGGGCCCAGGGGGAGGCGTCGGGCCTGAGAGGGTCCAGATGTGCCTGAGAGTGGTTGGGCAGCAGATGCCATGGGGCTGGGCGCTTGGGAAACAGCACTGGGGGCTGCTGGGACCTGGGTGAGGGGTGGGACAGTGAGCGAATCCGGAAAGGACCACCTCTTGCCACACGGCTCCTCCCCCAAGTCAAAGCCATCCTGCTGGGCTGGCTCCCCGAGGTGTGCGTGTGGTAGACGGGGTTGTGTGCACACTTGGTGAGGAGGAACCCAGGACAGGATCTGCGGCTCAGAGAGCCCTTCTTTCAGATGTGTGGGGACGACGGCGCTTGGAGGGGCTCTGCTCCGACCGGGCCCCGGCTGTCTCGTCTCCCTGGCTTGCTGGCACCGAGTCTGGGCCCTGGTTTACAGACGCAGACGTTGGCCCCGCCGAGACTGGTGATGGGTCAGAAGCGGCCCGAGGGCAGCAGGATGTGGGGAGGGGTGCACATCCTTCCTGGAGCAGACCACGTGCCCACCCCGCTCAGGCAGGCAAAGGCCGCTAAGGGGCTGGGCTGGGACTTAGGAACCATGGCAGGAGGACTTCGGGGTGGGGGGAGCCTGCAGCTGGCCGGACAAGAGCTGCCAGAGGGCCTGCGTCATGCTGGGTCCTTCCTTCCTGTTATGGGTAGAATGTGTCCCCTCCTAAACTCAGTCGTTGGAGTTCTGGCCCCCAGGGCCTCAGAATGTGACCTTATTTGGAGACAGGGTCTTTAAAGAAGTAATCTAATTAAAGTGAGGTCATTAGGGTGCACCTAATCCAATATAACTAGAGTGCTTATAAAAAGGAGAAATTTGGCTCCGTTAAAAAGAATACGCCTGAAACTAACACAGCATTGTAAATCAACTATACTTCAATTAAAGAAAAAAAAAGGAGAAATTCGAATACGGACATGCACGCAGAGAGAACACCATGTAAAGATGAAGGCAGAGATTGAGGTGATGCGTCTACAAGCCGAGGAACGCCAAAGATTGCCAGCAGCCACCAGAATCTAGGGGAGAGGCCCAAACCGATTCTCCCTCAGGGACCCCAGAAGGAGCCAACCCTGCTGACACCTTGACCTTGACTTCTGACCTCCAAAACTGTGAGACAAAAAGTATCTGTTGTCTTAAGTCCCTTAGTCTGCGGTACTTCGTTCTGGTAGCGCTCGGAAGCTAAGGTATCTCCCAAAGCCCACGGGGGCCTGAAAACTCCGGCAGGAGGGAGGAGTCTCAGGGGATTGCCCTCCAGGCCCCTGAGGCCGCCTGGGGGCTCGTCAACACCCCTCCAACACCAGCCGTGCACCCGTCTGGGAACCACCACGGCTTGTTCCTACGGGCTCGGGGCCTGCTGAGGTGCGGCCGGCCCATGGATGTGTCTTGTTGGCTGGCATATTTACAAAGATTTTAAATTAGCTGTCAACGTTTGGGAACTGGAAGATTTCACATGAAAACCCTGATTTCTGGCCTCGCTTGAAAAAGAAGATTTAACAAATGGGACCTGTTTCCCACATGGCATAGTCAGCTAGAGGGGAGTAGAGCAGAGGCCGCCCACCATCAAGGGGACACAGGCCCCATCCGGCCTGCTGCACTCACGCATGGCTGTCAGCCTGATGTGGCCCCCAAGCACACGCATGCATTTCTGGGGATGGGGACACTTCGAAGGGATGAAGGGAACGGGCTTGAGCGGGAAACGCACGTAGCCTTGGTGGGCACATCGGGGAAACGGGGCCGAGCAGACGCATCCTTCCTCCCCTGCCGACCTCCGACCAGGCTTGCTTGGGCTCTAACCTCCCCGCCCGGGGCAGGAGCCGGTCTGCAGCGGCCAGGCCTGAGGGCCAGGGGCAGAGTCAAGGGGCCCACGGGCGGGGAAGGCGGGAACTCAGCCCTGCAGGGCTCCTGCCCTTCCCGGACTTGGGAGTGTCGGGGTAGACGGTTACCGATCGTCAGCTGGTTCTTTTCCACAGGAGACAGGCTGAACACATTGGGGTTTTCTCCAGCGTCAGTTTTATAAAAGGTTTCGATGTCAATGGAGAATTTCTCCACAAAAGGGCAAGTGAACCTGTGGGAGAAGCAGAGTATCCATCAGGGCTCGAGCTTAGAGGTGTGGGCGTGGGTGGCTGGGTGGAGGGCGAGGGCTGGAGTGGTGGCCGAGAACCGTCTGTCCCGTCCACCTCCTGGACCTTCACCTCGTCCCAAGAAGAGCCAAGTCCAGGTTGGGGGCAGGGGTGGGTTTAGGGGGAAGGAGGAGTCGTTCCGGGAAGATGCCGGCAGCCCTGCGTCCACGTGCGTGAGGCGTGGTGTGCACGCAGGCACAGCTAAGGTGGCACACTGCTGAGTCGGCTGAATCTGGACCGGCGCTTCGTGTGACATGCCACCCTGTCCCCCGTCCCCTAAGAAACCAGGTGTGGCAACAGGGAGACAGCCCCTCTCTCTTGACTGGAGATGAGCTCAGAGGAGGAAAGTGCTGCTGGGAAGAGGAATAACCTGGATGGACCCTCCAGCAAGTTCCAGGCCCTCAACGACCTGGGGAAGGAAGCCCCAGGGGATTCATGGGGACTCCGCCTGCTCGGCAAGTGGGTGGCCAGCTGGGAGCAGCCCCCGATCTCTTCTAACGCAGCAGTGCTCAGCTGCATTGGGTGGGGGCCACAGAGCGAAGAGCCCCCCTACCAGAGGGATCCAAAGGAAGCCCTGCTCAACATGGTTTGTTATAAAACATCATCACAGTCGCTGAAGGTCTCAGGGATGGGAATCTGGGCCACCTGGTCTACCCTCAGTTTGTGTTTCTTCCCAGCCGGTTGACTGTCCTGCATTCCCAGGCGAATGTTAAAGTGAGTTTGTATTCCCTGAGCCTTCCCAGGTGGCAAAGGAGTCTCAGATGGCCCTTGCTGGCCTCATGCCTTCCTGTTCTCCCCCACTGGCAGGCTAGAAGGCACCTAGGGGTATACCCTTCCCTCTCCTGCCTGTTCTCTGAGGGGGAACCTGGGGGACCTCCAGGGTACCACTCAGAACGGAGGCTCAGCTCCCCAGGAGCCAGGGCTCCTTGGGGTGTGGGGATTGAGCCTGTCTGGGGGGCCAGCACCTGGATCTATGCCGCAGGGTTGCTTCCCCAGCAGACAGCACGAGGCTGAGGGCAAGCTCACCTGGTTCGGGTATAGGGGTAGGCGTTCCAGGACTCCTCCACCACCCGCAGGGCCGCCTTGGGCAGGATGGAGCGGAACCAGCTGGGGATGTGCATGCCCACATGGTACACCTTGTGTGTGTACTGCCCGGAGCCGCCAGGGCCGTCCGTGTATGGCCGGTTCTCCAGGATCTCCACGCCACTGCCTTCACCGAACGTCTCGTTACGGCTCTTCTTCTGTGGGGACAAAAGCACCAGCGATGTGTGGGTCCAGAGCACTCTGCAGAGGGGGAGGGGTTCAGGAGACTGGCCGAGGGTGCTGACTGGGCGGTGGGGTTTTGGCCAACCTGGCTGGCTCCTCCTGTGTCACTTCAGGACACCCCCCCCACCCCACCCCCCGGCTCCACGTGCCCCAGCACTCATGCAGGAGACTGAAGGGGCCACGGTTCCCTCTCCGAGCCCAGCACCGCACGTGCAAACTCCTCCGTTCTGACTCCTAAGTGTACCGGGACTGGAAGTGTTCCCAAGGTCAGGAACAAGACAAGGATGCCTGCTTTCTCACCTCTAGCCAACATTGTACTGGAGGTTCTAGCCAGAGAAATTAGGCAAGAAAAACAAATAGTAAGAGGCATTCGAATAGGAAAGGAAGAAGTAAAACTATCTCAATTTGTTGATGACACACTCATATACAGAAAAGCCTAAAGAATCGCCCCCAAATCTGTTAGACCTAATACGTATACTCAACAGAGTTGCAGGATACAAAATCAACACACAAAAGCAAATAATGCAGAAAGGAAATAAAGAAGTCATTTCCATTTACAATAGCATCCAAAAGAATAAAATACCTGGGAATAAATTTAACCAAGGAGGTACAAGACTTGTACACAGAAAACTGTAAAATATTGCTGAAAGAAATTAAAGAAGATCTAAATAAATGGAAAGACATCTGTGTTCATGCACTGGAAGATTTAGTATTGTTAAGATGTCAATACTCCCCAAAGCAATCTGCAGGTCCAATGTAATCCCTATCAAAATCCAATGGCAGTTTTGGTAGAAAGGGAAAAACTGATCCTAAAATTCATATGGAATTTCCAGGGCTCTCAAACAGCACAAACAATTTTGAAAACAAAACAAAGTTGGAATGCTCACATTTTCTGATATCAGAACTCGCTATAAAACTATAGTAGGGGGACTTCCCTGGTGGCACAGTGGTTAAGAATCCGCCTGCCAATGCAGGGGACACGGGTTTGATCCCTGGTCCGGGAAGATCCCACATGCCACGGAGCAACTAAGCCTGTGCGCCGCAACTACTGAGCCCACATGCCACAACTACTGAAGCCCACGAGCTCCAGGGCCCGAGCACCACAGTGAAGAGTAGCCCCCGCTCACTGCAACTAGAGAAAAGCCCGTATGCAGCAACGAAGACCCAACGCAGCCAAAAATAAAAAACAAAACAAAACACAACTATAGTAGGGACTTCCCTGGTGGGGCAGTGGTTAAGAATCTGCCGGCCAATGCAGGGGACACGGGTTCGAGCCCCGGTCCGGGAAGATCCCACATGCCGCGGAACAACTAAGCCCATGCGCCACAACTACTGAGCCTGTGTGCCACAACTAATGAAACCCGCACGGTTAGAGCCTATGCTCCACAACAAGAGAAGCCACCGCAATGAGAAGCCCTTGTACCGCAACGAACAGTAGCCCCCACTCGCCGCAACTAGAGAAAGTCCGCGCGCAGCAACGAAGGACAAACGCAGCCAAAAAAAAAAGATTCATCCACCTGTTGCGGGTGGTAGCAGCTCTTTAAAAAAAAACACAAACTTTAGTAATCCAAACAGTGTAGTACTGGCATAGGACAGATCTATGGAATGGAGATGAGAGTTTAGAAATAAACCCACCGATCTGTACGCTATACATATTGATTCTCAACAAGGGTGCCAAAACCATTCAATGCAGGAGGGAAGAGTCTTTTCAACAAATGCTGCTGGGACAATTGGATACCCACGTGCAAAAGAATGAAGTTGCACTACTATCTCATACCACATATAAAGATTAACTCAAAATGGATCAAAGCCCTAATTGTAAGAACTAAAAGTATAGAACTCTTAGAAGAAAACATAGGGGCAAATCTTCATGACCTCGGATTTGACAATGGTTTCTCAAATATGATACCCAAAGCACAAGCAACCAAACAAAAAACAGCTAAATTGGACTTCATCAAAATGAAAAAAAAAAACTGTTGTGCATCAAGGGACACTATCAAGAGAGTGAAAGGACAATCCACAGAATGGGAGAAACTTTTTTGTAAATAATATATCTGATAAATGAATTATATCCATACAATAAAACATGATTTGGCTGTAAAAAGGAATGAAGTACTGACACATGCTACTACAGAGATGAACCTTGAAAACATGCCGAGTGAAAGAAACCGGACACAAAAGGCCATATACTATATGATCCCATTTATATAAAATGTACAGAACAGGCAAATCCAGAGAGTCAGAAAGTAGATTATTGGTTGCCTGGGGGTTGGGGGAAAATGGAGAGTGACTTCTTTATGGGATGACGAAAACGCTCTAGAATTGTGATGTTTTCACAACTCTGTGAATGTGCTAAAAGCCACTAAACTGTACACTTTAAATGTGTGAATTGTGTGGTGTGGGACTTACAGCTCAATAAATCTGGTATAAAACAAAACAAAGAAACAAATAAAAACCAACCTTGCCTCTTGTACTCAACTAAGATTTCAGAGAGATCAAACACGAGGAGTGAGAAGGGGCCTCGGAGGCACTGCCCAGGAGATGTGACGCCTGGGTCACCTCCAAGTGTCTTTCTGCCACGAACGCCCTTCCCAGGGTCCAGAAGCTCAGGTTTCTGCTTCTGCACAAAACCTCGTGGTCAAGGTGCTGGTGACTTTAAGCCCAGCATCTGTTTCCATGGTGACGTGACAGCAGGCCATCTTCGGTCAGCTTCCTGAACAGCAGGTGCGCATACACTCACACATGCACGCACCTGAGTCCTCGCACACGTACACAGGCACTCCCCAGGGCACGGCCTTGCCCTCGGGGCACGAACCCTCTCTAAGGCACAAAGACATGATGTATCTGCATGGCCAGAGACACTGAGTCCCCTTCAGAAAAACAGCAGACCCTGGTTGAGGTCAGATGGAGTCAAAGCAGGGACATGACATTCCTCACTCTTTAAAGGAGCTCCTGGAATGTGGCCCAGATTCCATAATGAAAATAGCGACCATTTCCCGGATGCTTTCCAAGGTCCCGCCTCTTACAGTGGCTTCGTTTATTAGCAGTTGTGCTAAGCGCTTGGCATGCGCTTTCTCATACGGTTACTGCAATGAGCCCTTGAGAAGAGTGCAGGACCACCATCGCCCCCAAGGTACAGATGGGAAGGTGGAGGCTCAGAGAGGCCGAGCGACCATCCAAGGTTACAGTTACAAAACAGCAGAGCCAGGACCAACTCAGACCTGCTGGAGTCCAGGGCCTGCACGCCTGAAGCAGTGAGCGCCTCAAGGAAAACACCTCAGGACGAGGTAGGTGCTGATAAGTAGTTATCGAGCAAGTACAGAGACTGTAGTCCTAACCCTGTGGCCAACTTTCTCTCATCCTGGACAGGTTTCTTCTTGTGTCTGGTCTCAGTTTCTAAAACTATAAGTGGGGATGGGGTTACCTGTCTGCCCAAGCCCCAGTGTAGTGGGTTAAAGGCCTCCCCCCACCAATCCATGTCTACCTAGAATCTCAAACTGTGACCTCATCTGGAAATAGGGTCTTTGCAGATGTATTGATAATTAGTTAAGATGAGGTCATCTTAACTTAGATGGAGTAGACAACTTAGGGTGGGCCCTAAATCCAATGAGAAGAGATCATTATAAGAAGAGAAAACGGAGACACAGACACACACGGAGGGCAGGCAGCCATGTGATAACACAGGCAGAGACTAGAGTGAAACAGCTTTAAACCAAGGAACGCCAAGGACTGCCGGCCACCACCAGAAGCTGGGAGAGGCAAGGGAGGATTCCCCCCAGCCCCCCAGAGCCTTCAGAGGCAGCACGGCCTGCTAACACCTTGATTTTGGACTTCTGTCCTCCAGAACTCTGAGAGAATAAATTTCTGTTGCTTTAAGCCATCCAGTTCGTGGTGCTTTGTTACGGCAGCCCCAGGGAATGAAACATCTGGGGTGCCGGGTGGCTCGGTGAGAAAAGGACTTGCAGGTCAGAGGGGTCAGTGCACACGGAGTCTCTGAGGGCTGAGGTGCGGCCTGCTCGGGATCCGAGGGCAGAGAAGGCCCAGGGAAGGCCAGAGAGGGAGCAGGGGCGGGGAGGGTGCCTCCCACCTGGCCTCACTGGGCCTGCACAGACCCCAGGCCCCAGGGATGGGGGAGGGGAGAAGAGGAGGAGGGGAGGGTCCTGCTCACATCAGAAGTCACTGCCCATCCCTGCCAACCACTCCCGCGAGCAGCCGGTGCTGCGCTGCCTCCCCGAGACTGCGGGCGTGACCTACCCTACCCAGCCCGCACAGGCTGGGTGAAGGCCCCTCCCCCCTCCTCTCCTCCCCTCCCCCACCCCTGGGGCCTGGGGTCTGCAAGGGAGGAGCCTGAGCCGCCAGGGGCCTGATGCAGAAAAAGCACCGGATGAAGGGGGTGGGGGGTAAAGGATTCAAAGTCCAAGAAACCCGGCCAATCAGGCAGCTCTCAGAGCTGTCCAGGGTCCTGGCTAAGCCGCTTCGCTTCTGATCCCTCCCCGTTTGCTGGGCACCTCCTAGGATGGAAGGCTCGCTCCCAGCCAGACCAATTTTTCTTTTCTTCTTTCTTTCTTTCCTTCCTTCCTTCCTTTCTTTTTTTTAACCTTGAACAACATGCATATTGAGTGCTGGTCAGGCAGGTATGAGGCACTTTGATACGTGAGCCCATCTTGTTTACAACCTCAGGGAGGAGGTGGCTTGTTCAGAAGGCCGGCCTCTTCCTACCTGCCACCACAGTTGGAAAGCAGGATCAGTGGGCAATGAACTAAGGTCTTGCTCTTCTTTCCAGAAAAACGAAGCTGCCCTCCTTGATGGACCATCTATCTCGTAAGGCCCAGCTCGGAATGCAGGCCCTCCTGGAGCACTGGGCTCCCAGCCTCCTAGCCCCACTACTCTGGCCTCTACTCAGTGGGCTGCATACACATCAGTCTCCCCGCAGGCAAGCCTGGAGCGCAGAAAGCACTTTTTTTTTTTTTAAACATCTTTATTGGAGTATAATTGCTTTACAATGGTGTGTTAGTTTCTGCTTTACAAAAGAGTGAATCAGTTATACATATACACATGTTCCCATACCTCTTCCCTCTTGCGTCTCCCTCCCTCCCACCCTCCCTATCCCACCCCTCTAGGTGGTCACAAAGCACCGAGCTGATCTCCCTGTGCTATGCGGCTGCTTCCCACTAGCTATCTGTTCTACGTTTGGTAGTGTATATATGTCCATGCCACTCTCTCACTTTGTCACAGCCTACCCTTCCCCCTCCTCACATCCTCAAGTCCATTCTCTAGTAGGTCTGTGTCTCCATTCCTGTCTTAGAAAGCACTTTTTATTCGTCTCTGTAGCCCAGCCCTTTCCCAGGCCGGGCACAGAAAAGTCTGGTGAATTTAACTTAGTTTTTAAACAGCATTATTGAGGTAGGATTGACATACAATAAATCATCTATTTGTAAAGGTACAGTCGGTGAGCTGTGATGTACGTTCACACCCATGAAACTGTCACACAGTGGAGATAATGGGCTTGTCCATCACCCCCACGGTGGATGGAGCCCCCCCGGAACCGTGGAGCCAGAGGCGGGTAAGACGAATGCCAAAGCGCAGGCAGAGGAGGCTGGCCTTGAGAGGCACGTGTGTCAGTGGGGCTGTAGGAGGCATCACCTAGGAGGCTGGGAAGGCTTCACATTAATTGGAGGCATAGGACAGATGTTGAAAAAAGCACCTTAAAACAGGGGGTGCAGATGGCAGGTGTCTGAGGAGCCCTGAGTCCGAGGTGTTTACCTACTTGAAAAAGCTTGGGATAAACTGGAAGTTGAAAGTCAGCCTCCTGGGACCTTGATGCTCCCAGCGCCCTAGCAGAGCTGAGGGCCATCTGCTGCGGTCCGGGGTTAGGGTCCAGGGCTCCCCTGGCTCGGGGAGGAATGAGGAAGCCACAGGACAAACAGTGCCTCTGGCAGATCAGCCTGGTCCTTGAACAGGCTGAGAGATTTCCAGAGTGCCTGGCGCCGGGGGGGCTGATGCCAGTCTCACCTCTCCCCACTCTCGAGGAATAATTACTGGGTAAGTGGTTCAAGAGGGAATTGAGTGGCGCTTCTGAAGCAGCGTGGAGCAAACAGCCCCCCAGAGAGGCTGAGTTGGCCTTCTGTTCTCTTCCCAGCCAAGCTTCCCACGCTGAGGGCCGGGTCACACTCGGGATGAAGGTGCGGGCCCTGCCGGGCTCTCCCTGCCCTGATGGCCCCGTGTCACGCTTGCGCAGCCAGGGGCTGCACCGAGGCGTCCGTGTACCCAGAAAAGCCAGAGCCAGGCCGGGAGCAGGTTCATAATCAGACCCCCAACTGGGAGGAAAGCTGCCAGGCCAGGCAAAGGGCTGGGGCACCAAGGATGAGCAAGAGGCTGGCAGAGAAGCTGGGATGGGGACCCCCACGGGGCAGGACCACAGCCAGCACCCCAACGAGCAGGAGCTGTGGTCACATCTGGGCCATGAGGAGCCGATCCTGGGTCTCCCTATCCTGGGTTCCAGGTTAGTCAGGCACTGAGTAGGGAGGCCAGCAACATCTGGGGTGGGGTGATCATCTCTGGTTTGTCACAGGCCCGGTCATCCTCAAAGTCATTTGTGACTCTGTAAATCAGCCACTTAGCCTAAGGCATGAGGAAAGTGCGTACCTGGAGCTGGGAGGCAGGCTGTGTGCTCTTGGACAAGTCACTTAACTTCTCTGGGCCTTGCACCTTCCTGTCTGCCAAATGGATTGTCATGGACTGAACGTTTGTGTCCCTCGTCCCCCAAATTCATATGTCGAAGCCCCAACCTCCAATGGGATGATGCTAGGAGGTCAGGCCTTTGGGAGGTGATTAGGTCATGAAGCTGGAGCCCTCATAATAGAATTTGTGCCCTTATAAAGGAGGCCCCAGAGAGCTCCCTGGCTCCTTATGCCCTGTGAAGACACAGCAAGCAGGTGGCCGTCTGTAAGCCAGGAAGAGGGCCCTTACCAGACACCAAATCTGTCAGTACCTTGATCTTGGACTTCCCAGCCTCTAGAACTGTGAGAAATGAACGTCTGTTGTTTAAGCCACCCAGCCTGTAGCATTTTGTTATACAGCTCAAGCTGACTAAACACAAGGATGATATCTGGATCAGTAAGAGGATGGGTATTATACACAAAGAGTATTAGTCTTGTCAGTGCTGTGAATACAGTGCTGGTGAGACAATCCAATGCCACAAACATCCACGGCATGTTGCATGTGCCTGGCTTCGCGCTTGGAAGCCAGAGCTCCAGTGCAATTTCAGACACTGACCAGAAGCCTACTGGGCAGATACTGCTGCGAAGGCCACAGTGCCACCCAACCCTCCACGCCGGTGCTGAGAGCTGCTGTGTGCACGGCCTCGCCACCCACCTGTATCATGTACAGCTGGGCAATGCGGTACTCCTCCACGGTCATTGGCAGAGGAATCCGATATTCCTTTATAATCATCTTGGAGTCCAAGCCTTCCCGTCAATGGGGAACTGTGCGTTGGGACTTCTAGGCGAGGTTCCTTAAATAACCATGACAAAATTCACCAAGGACCCCTGAGAGAGAAAGAGAGGACAGGAGAGTCACTTTCTGCAAAAGCTGATGGGTAAAGTAGCACAGGAAGGGCCTGGTCTAGACCCCAGCCTAGAGTTCTGGTCTCAAGTCAGCCACGAGCCCACTGTGTGACCCTGAGCCCACCGCGTGACCTTGAGCAAGTTCCCTCACCTCCCCAGCCTCCATTTTCCCTGTCTGCCAAGCAACTGCGTAGAGGACATGTATAAACTCTGATCAGCCACGAGGAAATAAAGGATTGTTATCCTGCTAGCGAGGGCCAGGCGATGGGAGGGCATCGCATGCCCTAAGAGTCAAGAGCATCGCGTTCTTG
>NW_021145497.1:0-12453 GCF_002837175.3 Physeter macrocephalus
TAGCCAAGAAAAGAATACTTTGAGTCAGGGGTTGGTTATCTTGAAAACTCCAGTATTCAAAACTCCAGCTAGAGTTGTAACAGTAGTAAAGTGAATCACTAAGAAGTAAACCCTAGGTGGCTTCTGATTTTCGAGGTAAAATTGGTGATCTATTCCAATGAAAATAAATATTCGAGTTGATTGGATTGAGCACTTGATAAGAAAGTGCTAGGAGTCAGCAAGGCCATGGAATGCAGTTACACCTTCCATAATGTATTGAGTTCACTGAGAGCTGTGGTACCTTCCAACCAGGATGTTTCCCATTTTCAGCACTTTATAGCTCCTGGCACCTCCTCACACTGACCTAAACTTATAGTCATGCCTCCTGTACCTGGAGATCCCCCATCTCTGTGTTCACACAGTGACCAGAAACTCGTCCCTCCAAATTTTCATCTGGGTCACTGTGCGGTGCATGTTTTTATTCAATCATTCCTTCAACAGATATTTACTACTGTATGCCAGGCATTGTGCTGAGGGCTTTAGTTAAGGCCAAAGGTGCCTTAATTTCAGGACTTCAAGTTTTAATCAGTTAATAATTATTAAATAATTCTCCCATTTATTGAGCATTTTGCTAATGTTTCAGAAAAGTTCCTTATATACAAATTACCTCATTTGATCTTTACAACAATCACATTAGGTAGGTACTGTGGTTAGTCACATTTCTGAGAGGAAACTAAGGTTCAGAAAAATTGTCTAACTTGTCCAAGTCATACTGGTGGTAAGTAGTGGAGGCCAGGTTTTGAAGCCAGGTCATCTGACTGCATAGTCTGCGCTCTGCACTAAAACAACTGCCCTGCCCAACTGGAAGGGTATCTGTATGTTTAACTTAGATATTGGTTTGGCCAAAAAGTTCATTCGGGTTTTTCTGTAAACTGTTACAGAAAAACCCAAACGAACTTTTTGGCCAACCCAGGAAGTCTTTAACTTAGATGTAAAGTTTGTCAATCACCTGGCATAAACAATCCTATCATCAGAAGTCAAGTCTCCCACTAACCAGCCAGATCACACCTGCCAGAGTAGAACTTGCAGGACCTTTGGAGCTAGACAGGTGTATGTCTGAATCTCAGTCCTCCCTCCTCTTACTAGTTCTGTTTCCTTGAAAAAGTAATTAGCCTTAAAGAAACCCTAGTTTCTTTATTTCTAAAATAATAATAGCAAATACTAACAGAGCACTTACGATGGGCTATTATTCTTAGTTCTTAACGTTAGCTCACAACAACTGAATGATGTTGGTACCATCATTATACCCACTTTATAGATGGGGAAACTGAGGCATAGAGCACTTAAAGGACAGTAATTTGAAATCAGTGGCAAAGCTTGGATTTGGACCCAGGCAGTCTAACTCTAAAGTCCATGCTATGAGCCACAATGCTGTACTGTGCTGCCTCCTGAGATGATAGGATTGAGGGTGTAGAAACCTCTGGTCCAGAGCCACACAGTCAATGGGATTATTACAAGGTTTAGAATAAGAAAATTTAACAGCTCTGACCACCCACAAAAAGAGAAGCACCAATTTGTGGGGAGTGTTCTGATTTTGATCTTATACCAAAGTCGTCTTATGTCTTTGCCTTTGAACTTTCAGGACCTGCTGGCTGAAGCTTTCCTAATTGTGGGGGGGGATTCCTTTAGAGAAGGCATCTGTTGGTACACACCGTTTACCTTCCCTGCACCTGCCAGGATGGAGAGCACCGGCAGGTGGGCGGGGATGAGAAATGGCTGTGTAGCCACCAGCACAGGTGTACTCATCCCCCACCTTCCCATGGCCTCAGCAAAGGCTGTGGTGCTGGAGCTGCAGTCTTTCCTGTTGACAGTAATTAGAACCTTTCAGACTTAATTTCTTACACGAAAAAATCCCAATTCACTTGAATTGTCTCCTTGATCCAGTTCACCTGGAGCTATTTAGTTCCTGCAGTTTGTTTGGGGAGGAGAACAAGCTATTAAGCCTTCACACATTGCGGTTGATAAGATCAAGGTGTGGAAAATGTTAGTTGGGTAAACTTTGGAGCCAGACTGCCAGAGTTTGAATTCCAGTTCCAGCAGTTAAGCATGATCTGAGTTTTTGTGTCTGTGAAATGGGGATAACCATAGTGAAGATTAGATAAGATGAGATGGCACACAGGTAAAACCCTTGGAAGATCAGTGTCTGGCCCATAGTAAGTGCTCAATAAATGTTAACTGTTAGTATTATTATCATTATTAAGCCCATCCAGCCCTTAGACCCCAGCCTAGGATCTTGCTCTGGGAAGCCGCGTCCCCTTCCTGTCCCCCAGGCTCTGGACCCTTCTCTCCTCACTTACCAGATGATTTCATCTCTTTACGCCTCCACGTCCTTATCTGTGAAATGCCGCTGGGAATACTAGAGTCTACTTTGTGAGGTTGTTGTGAAGGTTAAGTAAGCTAATTCAAAGCCTGAGCACAGAGCTCAGTGACTAGTCAGTCTCACTACTGTTATTCCTGAAGTACAAAGGGCTGCCTGGAAGGCAGATCTTTGAGATCTTGGAGAGCTCTTAGAGCCAAAGGACCCAAAATAGGCAGGAGCATTTAGGGTTAACCAACTCCTGAGTGTGAGCCTCAGGAGCTGGGGAGACCGCGGGCTTGTTGGGAACGGAGGAGGCCTTAAATGAATGCAGACTGCAGAAGAGTATTCAAAAACAGGTTCGGCTCAAGCAATCTGACTGAATTTTCAAGGCAGAAAAATTTTAAAGGGTTTAAGCATTTACACTCAGCAAGAAGCACCTTCCTCCTCTCCTGCCTTTGCCCCCAGGATTTAAAAACAAAACCAAATAGCTCCTGTTCTTTGGTGTTACTATGTTCTAGACATTCTGCTGAGTACTTTATAGACATCATCTTTTTTGATCTTGACTTCAACCCTGAAAGGTAGGTGTCATCATTCCCATTTTACGGATGAGAAACTGAGATTTAGAGAGATTGAGCAATTTGCCCAAGGTTGCATACCTGGGAAATTGCAGAGCCAAGATTTGAACGCAAGCCAGGGGGACAGGAGGAGGACAGCTCCCATTTGTTCATCAGTGTTCTGATTTTGGAGCAACACTTACTGCTCACCATTCTCCCAAATACCCACTGTACAACCCAGGAGTGTCTCCAAGTGGCAGATGCCTCTCCCTTGAAATTATCTGGCCTTGATATTATCCTACTTCTACTTTAATAGAACTGCTGTCTTCCACAATTAAACTGGCCAAAGTTGTTTATTTGCCTGCACTTCCCGTTCATCTCTTCGTCTGACTATCTTCCTCACTTTACATTGGGGATAGTCAAGTTCCAGAAGTGGTGAACAGGATGTATTCTGTTTTTCTGATGTATATAGTATTTCCAAGAACTGTTGTTGCATTGGAGAAGTACAAAATTATTTTTGTAAATCATTCTCCTACGCTTAGGAAGCAAGTATTTGAAGCACGTGAGTTAGAATATCAAGAACCTAAAGAGAGCTGAGGGTCTGGAAACCAGGAGGCTGAGATCGATTTCCAGCACTGTCTTCCTTGATTGAATAAGGGGGTCATACAACTCTCTCGGCTTCTCATTTTCCTTTACCCTGTTTGTCTTCCCAAGGATATCTTGTAGATAATTTGGGGGATAAATATGAATAACTGTGAAATACTTTGACACCCCCACCCCAAGAATGGTATCAGATCCATCCACCAAATCTTAGCCTAGAAAAGCATTAATGGGGACTCCCTGGTGGTCCAGTAGGTAAGACTCCAAGCTCCCAATGCAGGGGGCCTGGGTTCAATCCGTGGTCAGGGAACTAAGATCCTGCATGCATGCCACAACTAAGAAGCCCTCATGACGCAGCTAAAGATCCCACGTGCTGCAACTAAAGATCCCACATGCTGCAACGAAGATCCCACGTGCCGCAGCTAAGACTGGGTGCAGCCAAAAAATAGATTAATTAATTAATTAATTTTAAGAAAGAAAGGAAAAAAGCATTAATGATTCACAGATAGAACTTTCCTTTATTTAGTTCCTGCCAGAACTCACTTCTCTCTATACAGGGGGTTTTGAAGTGAGAATAAAGTAGGAACATATTAGATTCAGTAGCTTTTCTCCCTTTCGTCTTTCCTGTCCCTCACCCCAAGTCTGCGAGCCCACAAGTGGCTATTACTCCTTCCCTTGAAGAACAAAACCTCCTACTAGGCTGTGCCCTAGGTCAGGCGAGTGAGGAGAGGAAAGTGCACACCCCATTGTGGCTAAGACGAAGGCCGCAAAAGCCATCTTGATCCTTTGACCTACATTGACTCTGAGTCTGTCGCTTTCGTGTCCCTGACTTTGGCAGTGTGGTTAGTCTAACTCTATGCCCCCACCTTGAATTGAGCCTTGATGAAAAAGTAGTAGGAACCCAGGCCTGTCCCTGGGGATTTGGGGTTTTTATCTTGGAAAAGCATCAACCAAACTATCAGGGACAGAAGATCTGGATTCCTGTGGCTTGAGCTAACTTAGGTCCAAAGAAACCAAGTGTCTGTGATCATCATCTTCATTCCCCAAATGTGGCCATGCCCTCTGGATTCCCTTCCCTCACTCATGCTCCCGGTTAGGAGGGCTTCTGGGTTGCTTGATCTTGCTTTACCATCAGCACGTCGTTCCATATTTGAAATGCTTTGGTATATGGAATACTTGTGGATTGCAGCTGCCTGACTGATCTAAAATCTCTTGGCTTTGGGACATGCAGTAACAAAACAACTTTTAAACATCAGTGTATTTCCTCTCCCTTGGCATTCTATAACCTCCCCCTGAGATTTACCTCTCTGGGTTTTCTACTGGGCCACAGAGCCTCATCCTGGCTCATCTCTCCCAAAGCACTGCTTCTGTCTGTCAGGAGTCACTTGGTTGCCTAGATTGTATATCTTGGACCTTTGTCTTGGCTTCCTATAATAGGATGACCAGATTTGTGTGCAGGCATCCAAAAGGAGCCAGCCTGCACAATACTGGATGACAGAGTAAGAAGGTCTGTGGATTGCTACGCTGTATTCTTCTCCTCCATACATTGCAAGACTGCATTTGCCTTAATACTGCTTGCAGATATTCTGTGGATGGTCTTTGGGCATGTTGTGGTGAATGTTACCATGCCAGAGAATTTCAGCAAACTTAGCCAGCTCTGAAATGACTCATTCTTGTGGATTTTCATACATAAGAAGGCTAATAAAGTTACCTTCTTACCGGACCATCTTTCAAACCGGTGAAGCTCCTTAGGCCAAAATATTGTAGCTGGGTGCCTCCCATCCAGGAAAAACTCTGTAGAAATATTGATCTTAAAATCTCACCCTTGGAGGGTTAGTGGCTAATGCAGCCTTAACACTGACTCACCTTTAAAAGAGCAGCTCTACTGAGAGTAGGTCTGAAACCCATGAAATGATCAAAAAGACAGCAGTGACTTCACATGCAGAGACCTAATGTGTTCCTATCCATTTCCACTCCAGATTTGCTGACCATGAGGGAATATCACTGCTTGCTGCAATTACTGTGCCCAGATTTCCCGCTGGAGCTCACTCAGAAAGCAGCCAGGTATGTCTCCTGGGCTTTTGAAGTCAACTCAGCCCCCTCTTTGGCCTGGGCTTCTGAGAGAAACCTGAAATGTATACAAACAAACATACCATTAGGGGAGAATAAAACTGATAGGGAAGAAACTGGCATTTGGAGAGGGGTCTATTTGGGATTTGCCCAAAAACATAATACTTTCTGCATTTCCAAAAGTAAGCCAAATGATCTTTGGTGGTTTCAGTGGGGAGTTTTATGGTCTGCAGATAGAGTTGGGAGGTGGTGAGATGAAGAGGCAAACACACACACACACACACACACACACACACACACACACACACACACACACACACACAGGCACGTACACAAAGAAATATCCCTAGAGGACATTCTGAGAAAATATGGGGCAAGTTTGACAGCGACTTGTGATAAAGGGGGTTGAAGTTCGAGACTGGAAATCATGAAGGTGATAAAGCCCAATTGAGGGAGGGACAAATTGTATTACTTATGCTAAAAGAAGGTTTTCAAGATTAGTCCAGAACCAGGAAGACTTGGTAGAAATAATTAGAACCCTCTAATTTCTGTGTTTGGTTTCACTGTCATTCACATTTTTTTAACCAAATGAGGTAGTTGGGCTATGCCTCAGTTAACTTTTACTTATTTAACTGAAAACCTGAGCTAAGGCAGCAAATGGACGTATAGCAAAAATCTTGCTTTCTGAAAAATTGCAGAACAGAGGATTTTTAGGAAAATACTCTGTATTATATCATACATGACAGATACGTGTCATTAGACATTTGTCCAGATCCACAGAATGTACAACACCAAGAGTGAATCGTAAATCTAAACTGTGGACTTTGGGTGATGATGTGTCAGTGTAGGTTCAACGATTGTAACAAAGGTACCATTGGTGGGGGATGTTGATCTGGGGGAGGCTGAGCACGTGTGGAGGCAGGAGGTATATGGGAAATCCCTGCACCTTCCCCTCAATTTCACTGTGAACCTAAAACTGCTCTAAAAAAGTAAAATCTAAATAATAATTTTTTAAATGCCCAGCTTCCCTAAATCAATTAGTCAAGTATATTTACAAAGTAGAGTTGACTAGTGAACAGGGAGGGGCTTAGGGGCACCGAACCTCTGTGCAGTGGAAAATCCAAGTATAACTTACAGTCAGCTCTCCATATACACAGTACCTCCATATACATGGCTCTGCATCCGTGGGTTCAGAACCTGCGGGTTCAACCAACCGCAGATTGTGTATTTGCTATTGAAAAAAATCCACATATAAGTGGACCTGTGCAGTTGAAACCCAGGTTGTTCAAGCATCAACTGTATATTCACATCCATCACCACAGTCAATTTTAGAGCATTTTAACTACCCCACCAAGAAATCCAGCACCCCTTAGCCATTGCTCCCCAATCCCCCCATCCTCCCTAGCCCTAGACAACCACGCTCTGTCTCTATAAATTTGCCTATTCTAGACATTTAAAATAAATGGAATCATATGATATATGGTGGTCCTTTGTGACTGGTTTCTTTCATTTAGCCTTATGTTTTCAAGGTCCATCCACGTTGTAGCCGGTCTCAGTACTTCCTTTCGTCAAATATTTCTTGAGTGCCAATTTTGTGCCGGGATCTATTCTGCATATTAGGGGTACAGTGATGAATAAGACATAGTTCCGGCCCCTCAAGGAGCTTGCCATTTGATTTAGAAGTGGATCCCTTGGGTACCGATCATGGCCTGCCACCACTTTGTGTCACATCACCTTGGTTTCTGTCACTGCACAGCAGACTCCGTCCTCCTGTCCTGCTCCTGAAAGGTAGCAGGCGAGTCTGAGGGTGAGCCTTCTGTATGATTTTCAACCCCACCAGCCCCGTTCTTGCATTTGCCCCACCCATCTCCCAGACCCTTCCAAACAATCTGATGTGTGTAAGCATGGCAAGATTAGACTAGAAGGAATAGAACCCTCTAAGATCCACAGATTCGTACAATTATTGATACCAAGGGGCTTCTGGAGTGGCATTCCCCTAGCTGTGTCAGAAGCTTACCTCCTCCTCCTCAAGAGGCCTACTGTTCAATAGAAACTTCAGACCTTTCCATTTGAGGAAGAGGAAGCAAGGTAACCAGTCCATGTCAATAGCAGGGAATGTGAGGAGATGATGGGGATGCCAGTATCAACAACAGAAGGGCTCCAGTTGAGCCTCAGGATACTGGCCACAAAATTAGAGATGAACTCAGGACTCAGGCTTTTGTGTCAACCCCCCCTCCCCAGTTCCCTGCTTTCCTCACTCCACTCCAGCTGGTGTGTGTGTGGAAAAATTGCATACATCCCAGAAAGTGCCCTCTGATTGTTTAAGCTATTCTCATCTTGTCCTGAAGGTCAGGATCCCAACTTCCTCACACACAAACCCAGGCTTCTGACCAGAACTGCAAATGGGGGTGGTTAGGCCTCCAAGGCAGTTACTCTAGCTGGAAGAGGCACTGCCCTCTCCTGTCTCACTGCTGGTCTCACTGTATTCATGGCCCTGAGGTCTGGGGACAGGCCGCAGGAGGAGGCTCTGGTCTCTGATGCTGTGTGCGTAAAAGAATGTAATCCACAGGCAGCTGTACGCCAGAGCCTGTTCAGCGGCAGAGCAGCTCCACGTGCGCCTGACTTATGTGAGGCCAGCACCATGGCCAGGCCCTGGAGCGGCAGGTGTGAGCCGGAAACAGGAGAGCAAAGAGCAAACAGACTCCACGACAGCGCCCAGCCAGAGATCCCCTCCACCGCACACACTCCCGCAGCAATGGGAGTCGTTAAGTAATTTTATCCCTAAATGGTCACCATAGCATCTCTGTCTCCATCCTCCAAGGACTGGGAGGCTTTCCTGATGGTTAAGAACATTCAACTAGAGCCAAAATTCTTGAGTTCTAATCCTGGTTCCACAGTTTACCAGCTTGTGCCCTTGGGAAAGTTATTTAATTTCTTTGAGCCTCCGTTTCCTCATTTGTGAAGTGGGAATAATCATAGTTGTAATAATTGAAGAAGCATATAATGTGCTTAAAATAATGCCTGGCACAGAGCAATGTTAGAAGCAGTGGTATTAACCTTGACCTTTAAGAGCACAGGCATCATAGGGTTAGAAAGACCTGGGTGTACACACCACCTGTGCTCTATTAACTGGATGACCTTGAGGATCTCTCAACTTCTACAAGCCCTGTTCCCCTATCTGTAAAATGGGGCTAATAATAATAACTAACTCAGGGTGGTTGTAAGATTTCAACAAAAAATTATATGTAAATTGCTTAGCACATTATATAATCCAATAAATAATAATTTCTGCTGTTAAAATAATGTTAGTATTATTGTTATTACCAGATTTTTTTAAGTAAGTGAGAAGTCAGACATAGAGAGCAGACTTGTGGTTGCCAAGAGGGAGCGGGGGAGGGAGAGGGACGGACTGGGAGATTGGGGTTAGTAGATGCAAACGATCACATTTATTTATTTGTTTGTTTGGTTGGTTTTATTTATTTATGTTTTTGGCTGCATTGGGTCTTCATTGGCTTTGGGCTTTCTGCATCGGGCTTTCTCTAGTTGTGGCGAGCCAGGGCTACTCTTCATTGCAGTGCATGGGCTTCTCATTCCGGTGGCTTCTCTTGTTGCAGAACACGGACTCTAGGGGCACAGGCTTCAGTAGTTGCAGCACACGGGCTCAGTAGTTGTGGCACACGGGCCCTAGAGTGCGCAGGCTTCAGTAGTTGCGGCATGTGGGCTCAGTAGTTGTGGCACACAAGCTTGGTTGCTCTGTGGCATGTGGGATCTTCCCGGACCAGGGATCAAACCCATGTCCCCTGCATTGGCAGGCAGATTCTTAACCACTGAGCCACCAGGGAAGTCCCAAACTATTACATTTAGAATAGATAGATAACGAGGTCCGACTGTATAGTGCAGGGAACTATATCCAACCTCCTGGGATAAACCATAGTGGAAAAAAATATTTTAAAAGAATGTATATATGTGTAAATTAAATAAGTGAGAAGTGCCTGGGTTCCCTAAGGCAGTGGTTCCTGGCCTTTTTTCCCTTCACAAAGTTCAGAAAATAATATATAACAAAAAGTAGGGTAAAGACAGGACTGCCTGTGTCTCCTCCCTCCTGGGCCAGGGGGACCATCACACCTGTAACCCATTCAAGGCCCAAATGACACAGGGGTGGGAAGCTTCCCTCCAAGGGTGAAGATTTAAAGCAGTGGTTCTCCAACTTGAGTGTGCACCAGAATCACCTGCAGGACTTATTAAACCACGATGGCCCAGCCCCACCCTCAGAGTTCAGTGGGTCTGAGGTGGGGCTCAAGAATCCATAGTCCTTATAGGTTCTCAGGTGATGCTCACGGTCTGGGACCACACTTTTTTTTTTTAACATCTTTATTGGAGTATAACTGTTTTACAATGGTGTGTTAGTTTCTGCTTTACAACAGAGTGAATCAGTCATACATATACACATGTTCCCATATGGGACCACACTTTGAGAACCACTTTAGAGCATTGCATGCCAGTCTCTTTCTGGCATTTTAGAATTGATTGCATTAAAAGGAATTGCTTTTCCTTCTCACTTTTGTCATCTGAAACACTACTTAACTCACTTCTCCCTCACTTAAAGCCAGATTTCCTAGTGAGTAATATATGTTTAACAGGAAAAGCTCTTTTATCATGGTTATATGCTGAATACATATAGTGCTTCAAAAGCACATAAACTCCTCTAAGGAATCTAGTTTTAGACCTAACAAGTCACCTCCATTTAAGAGAGTCATTTTTCAGCTGGTCCCTGTATCACAAAGGTTGAATGGCCTAATGGTGTAGGACTCAGGTGCTGGAGCCAGACAGCCCTGGGTTCAAATCTCATTTTCTTCACTCATAGGCTTGTGACCTTGAGCAACTCCTCTGAGCATGAATTTCTTCATCTTTAAAATGGAAATATAATAGCACCTGCCTCATAGAGTGCTGGGAAAACTGGACAGCTACATGTAAAAGTATGAAATTAGAACGCTCCCTAACACCATACACAAAAATAAACTCAGAATGGGTTAAAGACCTACATGTAAGGCCAGACACTATCAAACTCTTAGAGGAAAACACAGGCAGAACACTCTATGTAGAGTGTTTTCAGGATTAAATGAGATAATGCATGTAAAAATACCTGTCACAAAGCTTTTTTTTTTTTTTTTTTTTTTTTTTTTGGCTGCACTGCATGGCTTGTGGGATCTTAGTTCCCTGAACAGGGATTGAACCCATGCCCTTGGCAGTGAAAGCACGGAGCCCACTGGAATGCCAGGGAATACCCCACACTTCCTTTTTAATTCCTAATTTAGAGACTTTCGTGCCTGCGGACTTGGTCAAGTGGAGAGCTGGTCAAAACTAACAGGGGAAGGAGTGTAGGGGTTTGGGGTGGGGACAGTGGCCTGTGACATTCATCAGACAAAGCTCTTCACTCAGTTGAGGGTCTGCTCTTTGCCAGGTTCTTTGTGAAAGGAAAACACGGTCCTTTTCCTCATGGAGCTTACGGTCTATTGAGGAATAACAGGCAATAAACAAGCAAAGCAATAAATAATACATAATTTTAAAATGTTGATAGCTGTCATGTTTCTATAAATGATAGGAAAACATGGGATAGGCCTCATTAAACGGCGTGGTCAGGAAAGGTCAGACCTACCTGTATATTAAAGTTGGGGGGAGGCAGAGCCAGCTGGTGGGAGGATGGGGAAGGTGCTCAGGGCAGAGGGGTGAGGCCAGCAAACCCCTGAGATGCGAGGGGGCCTGGCAGGCTGGGGTCTGTCGGGGACAGGGGCACAAGTGCAGCTGGGGAGGGGGCAGGGCTGCCTCCCGCCTGGTCTGGTTTATCCTCTGTCTCTGTCCAGGAGGATCTATAAGGATTGAGAACGACATAAAGGTCTTTATCATCGGGGTCAGATTTCAGAATCCCAGGCAGCTTGGCTGTCCTGTTCTCCCGATGAGAAAGTGGAGACCCCAGGCTTGACGAAACTTGGTAAAGTGGAGCAGAGAGAATTTGGGGGTGTTCTTGATTTTTTAAAAAAATTTGTTTATTTATTTATTTATGGCTGTGTTGGGTCTTCCTTTCTGTGCGAGGGCTTTCTCTAGTTGTGGCAAGCGGGGGCCACTCTTCATCGCGGTGCACGGGCCTCTCACTATCGCGGCCTCTCTTGTTGCGGAGCACAGGCTCCAGACGCGCAGGCTAAGTAATTGTGGGATCAAACCCATGCCCCCTGCAGTGGAAGCACAGAGTCTTAACCACTGGACCGCCAGGGAAGTCCCAGATAGTTAGATATTTTCAAGGGAAGATTTTACGAGCCCAATTCTTGCATCTCCTCATACCTAAAAAGGCATTAAAGTCATTAATGGAGACACCTGCTCCTTGTGACTAGTAGTAAACTTCACAAGACTAGCGACAGCCTTCTGCAAAAATGTGTGCTGGATTGCATGTACGTCCCCTTCACCAAAATCACATATATACCGACCTTCCCCCCTACCTCTCCAGAGCAGTTTCTCAGAGCTCTCTGATATGCTGTCTCCCGGGCCGTAGTCCTCATTTTGCCCCAAATAAAACTTAACTCAAAACTCTCACGTTGTGCCTTTTTTTTTCAGTCGACAGTTTATCCACATAGGATAAAATAAAATTAGATCCCTACTTCAGACCATATTCAGAAGTCAATTTCACATAGATTACAGACCTAAGTGTAAAATGCAAAACTGTAATACTCTTAAAAGAGATTAGGAGAAAATATTTTTATGGCCACCAGGTAGTTAAAAAATTCTTAAACAAGATAAAAATTCTTTTTTTTTTTTTTGCGTTACGCGGGCTTCTCACTGTTGTGGCCTCTCCCGTTGCGGAGCACAGGCTCCGGACGCGCAGGCTCAGCGGCCATGGCT
>NW_021145497.1:12624-91973 GCF_002837175.3 Physeter macrocephalus
GAACCCGTGTCCCCTGCATCGGCAGGCGGACTCTCAACCACTGCGCCACCAGGGAAGCCCAAGATAAAAATTCTTAAAGCCCAATCTCAGTGGACAAGGTTGATAAACTGACCACAAGCAAAATTGCATTCACTTATTCAATCATTCAACCAGTGTTCATGGAGAGTGCCTGTTCTGTGCCAGGCACTCTTCCAGGTGCTGAGGACAGAGCAGTGAACAAAACCAAGCCCCTGCCCTCGTGGAGCTGACATTCTAGAGAAAAGGGAAGTATCTGCTAGGAAGCACGAATTCCCTGATGGCAAAGTGAACCCTCGCCACAGCGATGCAAGTGCTGAACCCTAACCCACAGGACTACCGGAGAATTAAGATTAAAATGTTCTGTTCAACAAAAAGATGCTGTAAACAAAGTTGAAAGACAAGCCAGTGACTAGAAGATATTTATTACATATGTAACTAACAACAGATTAGTCTGCAGAATTTTTTAGTCTCAAGAATGGTTTATGGGGGACTTGCCTGGTGGTCCAGTGGCTAAGACTCCGCTCTCCCAATGCAGGGGGCCTGGGTTTGATCCCCGGTCAGAGAACTCCACATGCCACAACTAAAGATCCTGCACACCACAACTAAAAAGATCCCGCATGCCACAACAAAGATCCTGCACGCGGCAATGAAGATCCTGCGTGCAGGAACTAAGACCTGGTGCAGCCAAATAAATAAATAAATTAAATAAATATTTTCTTTTAAAAAAGTTAAAAGCTATTTTTTTGAAAAAGAATTGCTTATGAAGAACTCCTACAAATCAGTAAGAAAAAGATGAAGAACCTCAGTAGAAAAACAGTCCAAAGATACAAACAGATAATATATAGAAGAGAAAGCCCTAACAACTAATAAACATTTGGGCATATTTTCATGGCCAAACTCACTGGTATGAAGGAAATGCCAATTAAATTGAGACACCACTTCACAGTCATCAAATTGGCAAAAATTTTAAAGTGAGATAATACAAGTATTGGTGAGAATGTGGGACAGCGGGAACTCTCATAAACTGCTCGTGGTAGTGTAAATCGGTATAATCACTTTGAAGCAATTTGGGCACACCTTAAAAAGTTCAAGAAGTGTGCCTGGTTATAAGGAGACATGCAGCATTATTTGTAACAGCTACCAATGGAACCCTCTGCCCGCCCCTATGCAGTAGAAAGGACAAAGTGTGTTATCTCCATTCTGTGGAAATCTATACAGCAGCTAAAATGAATGCAGGGAGATATATATGCATCAGCACTGATAAATCTCAAAATGTCAAAGTTACCAAATGATGCATAGAATTTGAGAACAAGCAAAACAAAGTTATATAATATTTTAACAGTGTAGACATTTGTGAGAGTTAATATAGTCTGGAAACGTGGGAGGGATGCCAAGCCCAAGTTTAAATGAATGAATGCTAAGCCCTCAAGCCCCAGTGACGATCTCTGAGGAGGAAGGTAGAGGAAGGGGATGAGGGAGGGTGTCCAGGTGTTTTAATCAATATGTGTAATATTTTACAAAGCTTTTAAACATTGAAGCAAGGGTGGCAAAATGTGAAGTTTTGATGAAGTTAGCTAATGGGTATACAAATGTTTGTTATGTTAGTCTGTGTAATTTTTCTGACGTTCTAAATATTTTATTTAAAGTGAAAAGGGGACTTCCCTGGTGGCACAGTGGTTAAGAATCCTCCTGCCAATGCAGGGGACACAGGTTCGAGCCCTGGTCTGGGAAGAGCCCACACGCCACGGAGCAACTAAGCCCGTGCACCACAACTACTGAGCCTGCGCTCTAGAACCCGCGAGCCACAACTACTGAGCCCGCGTGCCTAGGGCCCGTGCTCCACAACAAGAGAAGCCACTGCAGTGAGAAGCCCGCGCACCGCAACGAAGAGTAGCCCCCGCTCACCGCAACTAGAGAAAGCCCGGGCACAGCAACAAAGACCCAATGCAGCCAAAAAAGTAAAAAATAAAGTGAAAAGGGTGGGTAGGATTTAGGGAGGGAGCAGGGACAGGGAAAGGCCGTCTAGGGAAAGTAAGCAGCCTGGAAAGAAGCCCCTCTTTCTCCAGTGAGGACCTAGGGGAACTAGGGAGTCAGTGGGCCTGGAGTTTGAGGAGTCTGGGGACTGGGAGAAGAGAGGGCCTCACAGGCCATGCACTGGATTTGGGTTTTTATCCTAAGATCATGGAACATTCCCCCACCCCCACCAGCTGTAAAGCTTCTTGGGAGAGACCAGGATAATGGAGCTGAAGCGGCCAAGCGGGGCCTGCACGGTGTCTGCAGGGAAGAAGCAGTATCCCTGCCTAAGCCTCCAGCCCTCCTGGGGGCCACGGCTCTACACCAAGGGCGGGAGGAGGGACAGCGCCACTGGCAGGAGGTGTTATTGCCACTTCTTACTGGAAGCAGATGCAGTGGCCTGGGAACTGTGGTTAGAGTCAGAGGGGCCTGTGTTTGAATTACAGCTCTTTTGCTTCTGCCTTGAGACCCTGGTCAGGTTTCTGAACCTCCGTGTTCTCGGTAAAGATATCCACTGATCTCACCTCATAGGATTAACGTGAGAAGAAAATGCAATGACAGATGTATGGCGCCGACCAAGTAAGGCCTTAACGAATACCGTGTTGCTGTAGTTGTTGCTGTTTCCCACACTCTCTGGATCCAGCTTCTCAGGCACCACAGGGCAGGTGGGATTGGGACCCCCTGGAGGTGCAGGCCAGAGCCCAGGGAGAGCCATGACCTGGACACCCCATGCTGCTTTGAGGGCCTGAACTTGGAGGCAGCTTGTGAGGCACAAGGGTGCCTCCGACACAGTCCAGAAGAGGGGCAACCCTGAGGAAGTGTCACGGGAAACCTTGACAACACCTGGAGAAGGTGGCCAGGGTGTAGTTTCATCCTCACTCATGGCCCTGACTTTAAGACATAGTCCACAGAGGTGTCCCGGGATCCCAGACAGACTCAGAGACACGCTTCAGCTGCGCCCGTGAAAGACGCTGCTCATGTGACCTCCCAAAGGAAGTGCAGTCCTGGAAGCGTTCTTCCTGGCCCTGGCTTAGGCCTGGCTTCGGCCTGGCTTCCCCCAAAAGTGGACTTGAAACAGGATAGCTAGCTTCCGCCTGAGAGCCTCTGCCCGGCCGGGTGCTGGCAGCACTTACTTCCTCTGAGCTATATTTTTATTTGCTATTTTGAGTTCTTCCATCACCTGAAACCAGCTAGCACACTTATTGATAGCAGCTAACACTTATTTTGAGTGATTACTCCTATATAATAATAGAATAGGCACAGTATATCACCATATTGAGTCTTCACAAGAATCCCATGAAAGAGGAAGTATAATTATCCCCTCTTTACAGATGAGGAAACTGAAACTCCAGGAGAAAACTGTAACTCGCCCAAGAAAAGGTAACTTGGCCAGTCAGTTCTAGAGCTGGGATTTGATCCCAGGGCTGCTAACCCAGAACTGCACAAAACAAAACAAAAAACCAGGTACAGCTCATGCCACTAGACCAGAGATACTGACCCTTGAGGGGGAATAGGAAGCCGGCAAGTCAGTAGGTTCGGACTGAAAGCTGTTGCTTCCTTGGCCCCCATCCCAGCTGTGGGAAGTCAGCATGGGAGTGAGAGTGTGGCCAGCCCCCTTGGGAGTAGCTCAGACCCTGCCAAGTGCTCTTTCCCCATTCCAGTCGCTGCCCTGGACCCCACCCTTCACATGGTTCTGCTCAGAGCCAGCCTGAACCAGAGCGCCTTTACTTCTCCCCCAGAGTTCCCCTCTCTAGCCCTGAGGCCTGACCGGCAGGGATCCCTCCACGATCCAATGGATTTGCAGAGACTCTCGTTGGCAGCAGCTTCCTGCTGGCTCCGCTTCAAAGCAGGGGCGGCCTGTCTCCTCCAGGTGTCAGACGCAGCTGGCACGCTAGCAGGAGGCCTCTGGCAGGAAGGGATTTTGAGCCAACTGCCATCAACTGGAAAACAGCACACGTGGATGACCTGTCTTCAAGAAACTCCTCTTGAACCCTCTGGGGGCTGGGGACAAGTTTGAGTTCAGGGTGAAGCAGCTGTCGGTGGGTTGTAGGGCCTACAGCCTGGGGTTGTCCCTGTCACCAAAGGCAAAGACAGACCTGTAGCCTCCTGCCTGCCTTTTCCCACAGTTCTGCCAAGACTCCAATGCCAGATGCCCAGAACTTTTATGGGTCAGACCATTAGTCTGGAGATGGACGATGCAGCATATGATGTTTCTAAAAGCACCTTTTTGTAAGTCTTTCAGACTTTTCTGCAGTGATGATCCTCTGAACAGCAAACTTTCCCCCCAGCAGAACCCGCATTAACAGGAGAAGCTGCTAGTTCTGTCCACCCTTGGGATGACACTCTCTCAGGGCTAGCAGGAGCTCTTTCATACTTTTGGGAAGTATTCTGCTTGAATATCTCCAGCAACAAGCAGCTCACTCCCTCACAAAGCAGCCATAATCCCAGAGATGGGCATCTTCAAGTCTTCTAGAGCCAAACTCTAGATCCCTGTGACATCTCCCTCAGAGGCAGCCCTTCAAGAGTCGGGCCTCGGCCTCACCTCCTCCTTCATCTTCTCTTCCAGGCTAAAGGATCTAAAGACAGTCATTTGTCTGATATCCTGGTTTGCAGACTCCACCACTCTGACCTCCCTATTCCGTGACTCTAGTTTATTCCCCTTAAATGGACTGTCCAGAGCTGAATGTAGTATCCAGATGTCACCTTGCCAGGGGAAAAGAAAAGGGTACTGCAGCCTCTCTTAGTCATTTGTTCATGCTTTCCTTCATTCAACAAATATTTACCGAGTACCTACTGTGTGCCCTGCACCACACTGGCGCTTGAGTCAGGCAGCAAACAGAGAGACAGAGGTGTAACTTGGTGGATCTTATAGTCCTGGGGCAAAGACAGACACGAACAGTGTGAGGGGGGTCACAGAGAACTGTGGAAGCCAGAGCAGGGAGGCCTACCCTCGCCTTCCCAAAGGGGTGCTCTGTGGCTGCACCCCGAAGAGTGAGGAGGCATCAATCAGGTCGGTGAGGAGAGGGCATATGGAGGGCAGGAGGAAGGAAGAACTGAAGGATCCGTGTGGCTGGAACATGGTGAGGGACCCTGCCTGGGGCCTGGGGCCTCCGACGAGTCTAGAAAGGTGAGCAGAGGCAGAGAGCAAGTCATGCAGGCTCATAAGCCAGGATAAGGATGGGAGAGTTTGCTCTAAGCGCAATGGGAAGCCCATGAAGGGTTTCAAACAGAGTTGTAAAATGGTCAAATTCACATTTGAAGATCCTTCCGATGGATGGGTCAGTACGGATACTCAATTAGAAGGAGGCACAAGTGTTGCAGAAAACTGGGTAGGATGTCGTTCCATTGTCCAGGAAGAAGAGGTGGAGGTGGGCGTTGGGTGGGGGCTGTGGACGTGGAAAGAAGTAGACCGATTCAAGAGAAATGTCCAGAAGAGGATTGATAGGACTCGGTGATTGACTGATGTGGGGCCCGCAAGAGAGGGAGTTTCCCGGAGGTCAGGAGGACTCCAGGTTTCTGGCTGAGCAGAGGAGTGTTGCTGTTAATGACAGCTGAGATCCAGTTGGCTTCTCTGGCAGCCAGTCTCACTGCTTGCAATCAAGAAAACCCCTCAGTCCTAGGCACAGGTGCTACTGGGATTCCAGCCACCTGTCCCTCAGAAAGCAAGCCCCTGCTGCCCGTCTGCCTCCCCCAACTAGCCTGCTGGTCCCTCCTGACCGATCTGAGTCTCCGCCCACCGAGGAGCAGGGGCCAAAACCAGAGCACACGCAGGGTCGCCCTGCTCCCACGGAGACTGCCACCCTCTCAAAAGAGGGAGCTAACGTTCGTAGTCAAGAATGGCTGCCGACAGAAAGCTGCAGCCGGGTCTGGGGCTGGAAGGGCGGGCCCTGCTTGCAGCTGACAGTCCTGGCTGTGGCTGGGAGAGGAAGATGCTTATGGCAATTGGCTGGGAGCCCTGGCGTGGCAGGGCCTGTCTCAGGAGCATGATGATCAGCAAGAATTACAACTTCTGGAATTAAACAGTGGTGGTGATTGTGCAAGTTTGTGAATATACTAAAAAGCACTGTACACCTTTAAAGGGTGAATTTTACGGTATTTGAATTATATTGCAATACAGATCTTCCTCGACTTTTAATGGGGTTACGTCCTGATAAACCTGTTGTAAGTTGAAAATATCAAACGTCAAAAATGCGTTTTTACGCCTAACCTACCAAAGACCATAGCTTAGCCCAGCCTACCTTAAACGTGCTCAGAACACTTACATCAGCCTACAGTTGGACAAAATCATCTAACACAAAGCCCATTTTTTTTAGAATAAAGTGTTGAGTCTCTTACGTAGTTGATTGAACACTGTACTGAAAGTGAGAACCAGAATGGTAGTCTGGCACAGAAGGGCTGTCTGTGTCCACCCTGGTGGCCGTGTAGCTGGCCGGGAGCTGCCACTGCCCAGCATCGCGGGGGAGTGTGGCCTGCGCATCGCTAGGCCAGGCAAAGAGCAAGATCCAAAGTTCAAAACATGGTTTCTACCAAATTCGTCTTGCTTTCACACCATTGTAAAGTCAAAAAACCTAAGCTGAATCATCGTTAAGTCGGGGACCATCTGTATGAAATGAATGAATAAATAGGAAAAGAGAGAAATAGTAAATGGAGGTAACTGCTATAAACAGGAGCACCAGGTCCCAGGTTGGTGATAAACCAAGAGGAACCAAGTAACATCTTCAAAGGCTTTGGTTCCCCTCGCGGTTTCCTGCTTGGGGGTGTTCTCAGCCCGGCACTCTTCCCTAGCAATTAACTTCAGGCCATTCGGGTTCTCAGCTGTCCTGGGAGTGGGGCAGGAAGGAGAGGTCACTGCCTTCTCTCCTCTGGGGCCTTTTCCTTCCCTGTGAGCCTGGGAAGGAACAACTTGGAGGTGCTGGTGGCTCCTCCTCCCTGGGGCTCTGGGAGACCTCACTCTTCCTCTGTAGTTTGGGTGTCTCTGTCACCCAGTCCCTACTACCTGCCCTCTCTCTACCTCTCTCGCCTCTCTCTCCCCATCCAGATATCAGAATCTGGGCTTTGTGCCCTCTCTCTTCCCTTTTGCCTGCCTGAGGTTATGAGAAACGGGGCAACTACTTGGCCAACGGCTCAACGCTTTGGGCCCAGGAGCCTCTGCCGGAGAGACCAGGACGCCCTCCTGTGGCCGTTGGCAGCATTGCTTCCTCCCACTCTCTGGCCTTGAATTTTTTTTCCAGCTGGAATTTTAATGTTGAATTCTGGTAGTTGAGGCAGCTTTCGTCTTCCCCAAGAGATACATGAGAAACAGTTAAGGCCCTAAGATATACGTGAGAAGAAAAAAGATAAGTTAGGCAGCTAATAAACTAAGACGTAAAATGCAAGGGTTCATATTCTGTATCTTTATTTTAAAAGAGGCAGTGAGACCTAGCACAAAGTAAGGACATGACGTGTAAAGCAAATTCACCAGCTGTGCGACCTCAGCAAGCTGACTGCTCTGAGACTTAATCTCTTCACCTGTAAAATGGGAATAATCGACAAGACCTACCTCATAGGATTGTTGTGGGATAAATTTTAATTAATATAAGTAAAATACCTTATTCAGTGCCTGCCATGAAGTAAGTACTCAGTCAATATCGCCTGTTGCTATCGTTACCGTTATTACAACTGAAGACTAGAGGTAGGAACCATTTGTCTCTCTGGGGAGACCTGAAACCAAGGCAGCTGCCTGGCACAATTCCAGGGGCACCGCTCACATTATATTCTCTCTAAAGCCCCTTCCCCAGAGGTGAGCAATGCCTGCTCTCTCTGGAGCTGACCCAGTTGCCAATCTGGGGATTCTCGGAGCCAGGGAGGTGGAGAGAGAATTAGAAAAATGCACGAGAGAGCAAAATAAAAGGTTTTTTGTTTTTAGAGGAAAGATAGGGCCCAGTCAAAAACAGATGGGGAGGTGGGGGCGGGTACTTCCCTGGTGGTCCAGTGGTTAGGACTCTGTGCTTCCACTGCTGGGGGTGCGGGTTCGATCCCTGGTCGGGGAACTAAGATCCCACATGCCACACAGCGCAGCCAAAATAAACCAACAACAACAAAGAAAAGAAACAGATGGGGGGCCCAGCTTCCCATCAGTAGATGAGTTTGGCACCCTGCCTGGCACATGGATGGAGTCCAGCGAGTGCTAACTTCCTTCTCTTCCCGTCCTCTCCAGTGAGGCCCTGAGCAGAGTAGGAACGTGGCCTTGGTCTGAGCCCTTTAGTGGTCACATGGTTTTCTTCCTGCGAGGTGAGTGCGCAGGCGGAGGGTAGAGAGAGCAGACAGCAGGAGGTGGCCAGCTTGTGAGAGCGGACGGCGTGCTGGAGGAGCGCCGGCCACCGCAGCGCCGCGGGACGGGTGTGTTCTTGGACCCTCTCAAGTGCAGACCCCAAGCGGCACCTCTGCTCTTTGTGCCAGCTGTGTCCCAGCACGGAGGTGCCTGTAGCCGTCCTGAAGGCCCTTGGTAGCTTATTAAATCTCAGGGCCACTCGCCAAGACCCCTTTAAACCTCTTGGCTGTTCTTTTTGCCTTTTCTGATCAGCTGTATTTATTCTGAACTAAATGGTCCTCACTGCAGGATGGAAGTGTTTACTGCTTAAGGGTATGAAAAGGGGTCTTGGCTGCGTTGCAGCTGCACCGTCTCCTTGTCAGCACCCACCCGTGTCCCATCCTCCAGCTGGTGCCACAGACACTGAAGCGGGAGCCTGCCTCCCGCTTCAGCTGGGTTTGGTGACGGAGTCCAAACGACAGAGAAGTGGCGTGAGTGGGAGGAGCTTGTCTGGGGGAGCCTCTCCCCAGTGTCCTGCCGTCCCAAGGGAGACTGGATCCCCAGGAACGGCTCACTTGAATGCTCCCCCAAACACACACGTACACGCGTTCTCTCATGTTTTCTCTCTTTCCCCCTCAGGATTGTGCTCATGGACGACGCCATGGACTGCTTGATGTCTTTTTCAGATTTCCTCTTTGCCTTCCAGATCCAGTTTTACTACTCAGGTGAGAGTGTCCCAGGACCCCTGTGGCTCCTGTCAGGACCGTGTGCCCTCTCCTACCCTGTGGCCCTTTCCATCGGTGTGCCCGGCGCATGCACTTCTCCCCTCCTCCCTCCGTGGTGTGCTCCACAGCCGGTCACCCACCGGCAGGAAGTCTAGTTCTCGCTGGTGGTCACAAGATTCAGTCTGCAGTGCCGACTCCCTCGGCCTCCTCAAGACATAGGAAACTACAATGCTTCCAGCCAGCAGCGCGACGCATCAGTTTAAGCGATAATGACAGTTACAAAAATACACACTATTGGAACAACACCCGATCAATTCACTATCGAAAACTTACTGTGTGCCAGGCATAGCACTAAGCACCTTAATCCTTACAGCAGCCCTGAGAGGTAGGTCCTTTAAGAGAGAAGCTGACAGAGGTAAAGCTGCCAAAGACACAGCGCTTATGGGGGCGGAGCCCAGACCTGCAGAGGGCCCACTCCACAGCCACTGCTCAGCCACTCTGCTGTGTCACTGCGATCGGGGGTCGCTCCCTGGGCCCTGACTCAGATGTGTGAGCACACATTTTCCACCCACACAGCGTTTAATAAGCAAGTGCACGCCAGTCCTCTCTCACCCTCCCACCCTGCTCCCCAGTGCTCACCAGCTGTGCCCTTAAATACCTTCTGGGCTCAGGTGGAATAAAAATAGATGAATGAACGCCAGTGCCCAGCAGCTCACACACAGCAACGTCAAATGGAATGCTGGATTTAGAAATTGCTGGCTATGTCCATAAACAGACTTGTTTAAAACAGGCTCTTCCGGTAAACAGAAGGCTGTCCTTGGAGCCTGGACCGTGGCCTTCCTGCCGACGGGGGCCCCAGCCAGCCCTTGCCTCACTCGGGCGCCACACTCTGTTTTCCTGATGGCGGCCCAAGGGCCTGGCCAGGCGGGGGCTGGAGCCCGGGGTCTCGCCCCCTGCTCTTAGCAGCTCCAGGCGTCTATTTCCCATCTCTCTGAAGTTTCTTGGGCCCTAGAGAAGGAGCAGCCACGTGTGGAGACCCTCTTCCCTTCGCTGTCAGTCGGGGCTCTCTCCTCACAGCGCTCCCAGGATGGCGCAGCAGCGGAGAGATGGGCCATAAGTCTCTGCTTACCTACGAGGGCTCAGCTACTAACATTTGAAAACGAATTCAAACGTTTAATAAATTAGCAGCTTGCAAGATTTCTCTCCCACACTGGTATTCCAACCTGCTTTCTTGAGTCAGAGAGGCAGGTGGCTCACAAGATGGGGCTTACCAGCAGGAGTGTGCACACGTTCACCCTTCAAAATTAAAAAAAAATATTTATAGCATTTTCTGTGTGCCGGGCACAGTGCTGGGTGCTGGGACAGGAAGGCTGACAAGGCATGATCCAGGCCTCTATGCAAGATCTCCCATTCCAGCAAGGAGACAGAGTGAGCAAGTAGTTACACAGAAAACCCCTCACTGGATAAGCACTACAGAGGAGTACAGGGTGCATGAAAGGATGTAACAGGGGGTCTCACCTGGTCTAGGAACAGCTGCCAGAGGAGGGGACATTTGAGCTGAAACACATATTAGTGTCATCTCTCATGAGTGTAGTGGTCACATGAGGCCGAGGGCCCCTGCGCCCAGGACACTGTGCGCTGAGGACTGAGGCTGGTGTGGAGCTGAGCTAACACACAGAGAAGGGAGGGCACTGTGAGGGGACCAACTGTGTCGTCCCCGCCTGACCTATGCCCTCTACCCCTGTACCCAGAATTCCTGGAGAGCGTGGCTGCCATCTATCAGGACCTGCTGTCAGGCAAGAACCCCAATACGGTGATTGTGCCGACGTCGTCCAGTGGGCAGCACCGCCAGCGGCCTACCTTGGGCGAGGCCAGCATGCTGGAGGGCGTGGAGGCGTCACTGTTCTACCAGTGCCTGGAGAACTTGTGTGACCGGCACAAGTACAGGTGAGAAATGGGCACGCGGAGCCCACCTCGGCCCCAGGATTGCAGGCTCCTGGCCCAGAACAGATCTCCAGCAGGCTGTTCTCACTGGCCCAGGGCTTTTAGGCCCTTGATGGTCACAGTATAAATTACAACAGTGCCATTTGCCCCCAGTCCAGGCTGTTGACTGAAAGTCTTCCCAGGTGGCTCACAGGAAGGGTTGCTTTCACTTGGGCAAGAGCAGCTGTAGGTGACCAGCTTGGGCCCCTTCTCCTTGCCAGGAGATAGATTGGTCTTGACTTTTTAGAGAGAAGGAAAAAAATATTCACGGTGCGAGGAATTCACCCTACAGAAAGGGAGGGTTAAGCTGTCCTGTGTAGCACAAAGTCCCCTTGGGGACAGAGCAGCTAGTTTTGGTCTCCTCCAAGAGCAGGCCTTGCCCCGCGCCACTTCCCCAACCCCCCACTCCCACCCCTGCCAGTGAAGCACCAGTTAGTGAACATGCCAGCCTTTCTGTTCACAGTCAAGGCCTTGCTCCTGGAGATCTGCTATGCTCCCCAGGGTCTTAGGGCTCCCAGGGTCGGCAGATCCCTCGGTCTTGGCTTTGGGCCTCCCCCTAAGCCTGAAGGTTTGGATGAAAAGATGGCACTCAGACTCACTAGTCTTTGGCATCTGTATTCTCCCTTCTAGCTGCCCACCCCCAGCACTCGTCAAAGAGGTCCTAAGCAACGTGCAGAGACTGACCTTCTATGGATTCCTCGTGGCCCTCTCAAAGCATCATGGGATCAACCAAGCCCTAGGTAAGCCAGAGCTAGCTGTGGCCAGCCTCTCCTGCCCCTACAGTGTAAAGCCACATAGGAGCTGGCCCGTGTTGGTGGACAGAATCCCAAGGGGGAGGCAGCTTCACCATGTCTGCCTTGACTTCTCAGGGCCAGACTCTGAGGCCTAGGGAGCCAGAACGTGCATAACACAAGATGTGCCCTCTGAGGCCTCTCACCCTCCCGTGGCAAGGGAGAGCCTTCCCCACCCGAGGTCCTGCCCCAACATGAAGCAGCCTCTCCATGGCAGAGCCGTGCCCAGCCCCTCCCATGGAATCCTCATTTCTGCTTTGGGGAGTGGCCTGCAGGTTGGGCAGACACAGGGCTATTTAATCAGTGGCTCTGGAGCTTATGTATCAGAGGCACCTGAATCCCATTTGTAAACAGGGCAAAGGTGTGTCTGGGGAGACCTTTTTTCCCATCTGGAAAAAAAATCTTATTAGTCTGAAAGGGAGTGGAAAAAAAGGGGGGAGGGGAGCGGAGAGAGGCCCGCACTGGCCCAGTTTTTCCTGTCCATCGTTTTACTCTCACTGGTTGGCCTTCCCACCCGCCCTCCTCTTGCCCCTCCCACACCTGCTGCCCTCCCAGGGGAGGGGCCCCCAGGCTGTCATCGCCACAGAGCTTGAGAGGGGTTCTTATTATTAGTCTCTCTCCTCAAGAGATATCCAGGTGTGCTTGAGATCCCAGGTTCCTGAGTCTCAAAAGAAGACTTTTTGCCAGTTGAGGGAATGGGGTCAAGAGAAGGAAATTGAACATTCGTAAAATGCCAGCCACAGCAGCCCAAGTGCTGGGCTAGATGCCTTAGATCTTACAGGACAGAGAGGCTGCTAGGGGTGGCCTGGGTGCACAGGAGCACAAACCTCAGCAGGACTGACTGAGGGTCCACTCAGGCACAATGCACGGGTCTGGGGGACCCTCAGCTGAATGAGGTTGGTAGCCAGGGTCACCAGCTGGAGGAGGAATACAAATGTGGCAAATAGGAGTCAAGAGTAAGGGGGCGGGGAGTGGGGAATTGGCTTAGGTTTTCTTTTACACTCCTAGGTAACTGACCCTCCCTTCCTGTCCACAAGTCAACCACTAGGAAGAAAAAGGAAAAGCTAAGTAGCATCTGGGTCACAGCGTAGACTAACGTCATGCCTTCACTTTTTCTGGGGCCTTTAAGAAGGACAGTCATTCATTTAAGTTCCTTTACAGAGCACTAACATTGGGCAAGTGGGAGATGGAAAGAAGCGTATGGTCTCTACCCTCACACCTGCATCTCCAGTGTATGAAATAGAGACCTGAGGTCACCCAGGTGCAGCCAGTTGTGGAGGGGTTGTCCTGTTGCCTTAGTCCTCCTCAAGGCACCCCACCCACTCACAGACACAAAACAATAAGAGGGTTCCATTGGACCATAGTTTAAACACCACTTAGAACAAAAGGGGCCAGGAGGCATCATCTGAAAAAGTCAGGAATTGAACTAGAGCCAGATGGATAATTTTAAGATTGAGGCTTTCTAGAGACTAGCACTGTTAGCAGCCACATCTGGCTTCTGACCACCAGTAAAGCTCTTTTCTCTAACAATTTGCTGTTAAGAAAATCTTTCTATCTGCAAACCAGCTTTACCTTCCCTCCCACTGTTAACTGCTCCAAAGAGCATCCTAGACCCTCTCCTCTCACCTTTCCCCAGTATCCAAAAATTACTTCCCTTGGTTTATAGCTTAGGAAACCAGCTCAAAGAGATTTGTGGCAGAGAAGGGACAGCTCCCCTCCCGGCGGCTTCTGGCCACGCAGAGGAGAGTTTGGTCTGATCCTGACCCAGCCTTCTCTTCTCACCCTGGGACCCTCCCTGGAGAGGCTGAGGCAGCGTTTTTGACCATTCTGTCTCCAAAGTGGGGTCACCCTGATTTAGAGGCACAAAACTAGATAACTTACGGTCTTTGGGGCCTGGGCTGTATCCTGTGTCTCTGGCTCCTTTTCAGCTCCGTAACTGAGGCCTCAAGAAAGGACCAAACCCTCAGTACCTGCTCACAACCCACCATCTAGTCTTGGAAGGAGGTCGTCTGTTTGTGCGATGACCTTGAGGTTTGAAGATGTCTCGTAGCTATGACTGGGGAGGGTAGGCAGTGGGCTTCACTAAATTTTTCCAGCAGTACCTAGGACTTACCGCCCCCCTAGCAGACCTCTTAAACTTCTGTGCTCCAAAGCTTTTACATCAGCTCTCCCAGGGTTGGCAGAATAGGCGGACATGAAGGTGAGGGGCACATAGGCATCTGCTGGGCATGGGGCTGTGTGACTGCAGCCCGGGTGAAGGATCCTCAGATTAAGTTTTGTGCCCCCAATTATTTCCTAGGAGCTTTGCCTGACAAAGGGGACCTGATGCACGACCCAGCTCTGGATGAGGAACTAGAACGGCTGTAAGTGTCGGGTGGAAAGATGCTGCCCCCTTGTGGGGACAAAACCTCAGTCAGACACGGTAGTGCCCCGTCATGGGTCACACAGCACTTGTCCATCGGTCGGGGAGGGGTTTGGGGGCCAGCAGAGGCCTGAGGGATCCTCTCTGAGTCCTTTGGGAATACAGCCCATGGTTTCATCCACATGCAAGAGTGAGTGCGGAGGTCCTGGTCTCTGGACGGGAGGCACCTCGCTGCCCTCTGGGCTTCTTCCCTTCTTCAGGCTGGCGCAGATCCCAGGCCTGGTCAACTCGGTCACTGCCGGTCCAGAGGCCAGCTGCCTGCCTGCCCGGACCCCTCCCCGGGTTGGCTCCCCCTGGAGACCCCTGCATCACGCCCGCAAAGTGGATGCAGAGAGCGACGGCTCCACCGAAGAAACAGATGAGTCCGAGACTTGAGGAGTCTGAAGGGTCCTGTCTACAACGCCCAGTACCCAGCTCCCCGCCCCCCCACGCCCCCCCTCCCCACGTCCCTCCAGCCCTTGGGACTCCAGGCCACCTCCTCTCCCACCCCCGTGCCATGCTGCCCTCTGCTGGTGAAAAGGCTAAATAACTGCCCCAGCCCAGAGACCCGCCAGAGGGGTTCTAATGATCAGCCAAGCTAAGCAGTGACCCTAGCAAGTTAACAGCCTATTCTCCTGGCTCTGTCAGTCTTTCATCAGGCCCCCAAGCTGACAGCAGATTGAGCTGAGGCCACCAGAAAGGTGACTTGGCTTTAGCCTTTTGCTGACGGTCCCCATCTCCTCACAGCAACTCCAGGAAGTGGGGGAGACCGTGCATAACCATGCAGGACCTTGCATGGTAAAGGGTGACACCCAGTGATGCAAGTATTAGGATATAGCCATGGTGGCCTTCTGCTAGAGGAATAGCCACTAGCCCTAAGATGGAGAAGAAGGGTGGGTGAAAAGACAAATTTCACTTTCAAACACTGCTTCGTCTCCTGTGTGTCTAATAGTTAAATATGTGAAATGAATAAAGTCCCTTGTGTCTGGTAAGTGGTGAGTCTAAAGCCACTAGACTGAGGAGGTGAAGGGAAGGGGCACGTTAGTTTTTGGTGCCAAGTTCCAGCTTTTTTCTGGCAGGACTGGAAAGTGGGGGCCAGAGGACCACTCAAGCCTGGAGAACTGCCTCAGATAATGGCAAAGAGGGGCTTACCTCCTGCACATGACCTCAGCCTCTCATGGGAAAGGTGCCTCACAGCTGGAATGGACCTTCAGAGAACAAGCTCAGATGGTTCAAGGCCAGGTTCCCGTAACTTTAGAGACTCTGGCCACGAAGGGTTAGCATCGCAGAGCCTCTCAACCAGAGTTTCATTAAGCATTTTCTAAGTACCTGCTCGGGGTTAGGCCAGTGGGGATGCAGCTGTCAACAAGACAGGCCGAGGAGTACCAGCTTCCAGCCAAGGCCGGAAGGTAAGGCCGACGGTCTTCAACTGCCCTGAACTGGGCAGGGGTCCTTGAACTGGGTAGTTAACACCCACCTAGGGACCCAAACAGAGCAGGCCGCTTCCTCTGAAGCCACTGGGCACACACATTTTCCTGAGCTCCTCCCTGCCCAGACCAGCACCCCTGGATAGTTACAGGGACTGGCTCCCAAAGCCCTGCAGCACTGGGCCAGGACTGTAAGTTCCAAGCCATGTGGTGAGGACTCAGGACCAGTCATCTCCAGCCTCCAGCTGATTGATTGAGAACAGTTCAAAAATCCATCAGTCACCTGGGGAGCTTGCTTACAACGCAAATGACCAAGCTCCAGCTTGGGGTGGGGCACAGAAATCTCCATTATGAACACTCCGGATGATTCCAAAGCTCCAAGATCCACACTTTGGAAATCACTGGCTTAGAGCCCCACGGCTCCCTCCACCCATCCTTTCAAGTCACCCACATCTCCCAGACAGTGGTTTACAGCTGTACCCCGAAGACCCCTAAGGTGGCACAGAGATGTTCCACGAGCCCCTATAGGCAGGGGTTCTCACACACACACACACATAAAAGATTGAAAAGGGGGGGCTTCCCTGGTGGCGCAGTGGTTGAGAGTCCGCCTGCCGATGCAGGGGACGCGGGTTCGTGCCCCGGTCCGGGAAGATCCCACGTGCCGCAGAGCGGCTGGGCCTGTGAGCCATGGCCGCTGAGCCTGCGCTCCGCAATGGGAGAGGCCCCAACAGTGAGAGGCCCGTGTACCGCAAAAAAAAAGATTGAAAAGGGATCCATTAAGGTCTGTGTATTTTTTTTTTTTTAACTCCACTGAGACACGCCCCACCCCCCACCCCCCCGCCCCAACCAAGCCTACCGTTGGGATGAGGTGTACGCTGCTGAAGTCGCTCGCCTGCCTGCAGCCATATGGCTCAGTGAGTGAGTGAAAGGGCCAATACCAGCTCTGTCCTCCGCGTGCCACGGGGTGGTGAGGTCGAGGCTGCACCAGACCTCACAGCAGTACAGGGCCAAGGAGCCGGGTGCCTTTCGCTTTCAGAGAAGGGACAAGCTGGAGGCCCCGGAGAGAGTGCCCTCAGCTTCGGCACCGATGCCCTACCCATATTGGTGGGAGGCCGGAGAGTGAGGCGAGGGGCTTGCACTGGGCAGGGAGGCAGGATCCAGAGAGGACACTACTTCACTCAGACCAACAGAGGCCTAGGTCCCCGTCGGGGCTTTATTTGACACCACTTAGTTTCAATACAAACAGTCCAGAAAGAAAGTCACATCCCTTTGGGTGAGGGGGTGGTGGGAACAGTGGTCTGTGTTGCTTGGGACCTAAACCCTCAACCACAGGGTGGGGCAGGCCCAGGCTGCCAGCACGGCAGGGGACGATGGCACCAAGGATGACAGCGTGTGGCCTGCAGCTGGGTGAGACCTGCAGCTCCGTAGGCGCCGCAAGCTCTCAGTGGTGGGGTGCTGTCCAGGCCCCAGGACCCAGACGATGCGGAGGAAGAAAGCTGAGCCCCACGAGCCTGCTTCTGTCCCTCACGTCCTCTGCTTTCTTGGCCAGCTTTACACTCACAGCATCCAGAGCAGAGGACACGGCAGGTGAGACCCACCATGGCCACCAAGCAAGAGAAGAAGGGACAGAGTCTCAGGAGGGGACAGAGGGTCCTGTGGCCCACAATGGATGGTATGGGAGGACGCCGAGACACCCAGGAGGAGAGGTAATCCTCCAAGTGATCTCTGTAAAAAGGGGCAGTGAGACAGGAGAAGATCACTCGGGCCTCCAGTCTGATCCCAAATGAAACCTTTAGGTACCAGGTAAAGTTTCTAGCCCTCAGTAAGGCCCAGACGAAGGTTCTTCCCCTCCCCTGCCCTCTTCTGGTGCCCAGAAGAGGCCACTGGAGCAGCAACAGCGGCAGCCAAGCCCAGAGCCCCCTCCCCTGGGGGCCGATCTACAGCAGAACTCTTTCTAGACCTCCTTGCTGGTTCCAGAGGACAGGGGCCAAACCCCCAGACAATCTGGAAGGATCCTAGAGCCAGCAAAAAACCTTATACTTATTACTTTCCCTACTCGGGGGAGGCCTGGACCCAGGATAAGCCATCCTGAGGGAACTCCCTCCCCTCACTCCCAGTGCGGCAGGACAAGCGAGCAGCAGCTTTGGGGGCAGGACTGGATTAACAATAATCTAGCACACAGGGGTGGGAGTGTGAGAAGAAGAGAATAAAGGGCTCAATCTCCAGGCAGAGGTCAGGGGCTAATACTGCCCATCCCTCACCCGAGATCCTCAAAGGCCACCCACTCACACACCACAGGTATAAAATAACAATTCCTCCCCAGCTTCCACAAGGCAAGCATCCCAGGCCTAGGAATCATGAGGTTTTTGCTGCTGTCACCACCATATGTCTGAGCCATGGAGCCTGGATCAGTAGGAACCATAGCGATCCTGGGGATGGGGAAAGAAAAAACAAAGTCAGAGTCTCTAACCTGCATCAGCTTTCCAGCACGCACACCCTCCGCCAACACACCCCACGGGACTGGGGTACTGGCAGGCGGGGGAATCAGGCACCAATCGCACCCTGGCAGAGATTGTTTTCTATTTTACTGTGACCCAGGAAAGGGGTTGTGGCCAGATCCCAAGGGGGAAGCCCTGCCTGATCTCACAGAAGCTGGAGAGGGAGGAGAAACAGTACAGATGACGAGAGTGGGGGAAAATCACTGCAGACATGGCATCGTCTTAGGGAGAGGCCCAGCCCTGGTACCAAGCTCAAAGGAAGCAAGCTGCCCTTCAGGAAAAGAAAATGCTCTCTCGGGCTGAGGGCTACGGTGCAGCTACATCTGGATCTGGTGGAGAAGGCCAACTTCCAAGCATTACCCTTTGGTCTCCTCCCACCCCAGGTCAAGCAGTCCCAGCCTCACCTGCAAAGAATTCATCACACCATTGGCCAGCACGGCCATCTTCCCGGCCACAGACTTGACACCCTGCTTAAACTGGGCAATGTCAGCTGTGGGCAGCACGTTCCCCAGAGACACACTACCTGTCAAAGCAAGGGAAAGGGTGACCCAGAGCCCGGCAGGAAGCCCTTCCCAGTCCAGGGGGCCCCAGCTCTGCTCGCAGGCTTCGCTTGGGGCCTACCTGCTCCATGAGCGCCATCCACGTCCCCAAAGAGGTCCGAAGAGCTGATGGCGCTGCTGCCTGAGAGCCGCTGTAGCCGGGACCTGGCTTCATGCTGCGGTGAAGAAAAGGCAGGGCCTCGGGGCCTCTGGGCCAATGACCATCCAGGCCCAGCCACCCTGGTGCCAAAGCCCGAAACAGCAGGGAAGAAACTCCGCTTCTACCTGCTGCCTCCAGGCTCAGGTAAGCGGACAACTCTACTTACCTCAGTATCCACCTCCCGCCCAAAGAACATGTCAGATGAGATGGCTTTGGCTCCTGCAAATTTCTGTCGTGCTTCACTCGACTCAAGGCCTGAGCTCCGGCTTTCCACTTCCCTCCGGTTTGTGACTCTGAGGGGTGGATGTGGGACAACAGCTCTGACTCTTCCCATTGCTACCAGGCAATAGTATCATTATAGCATTACTATCCCATTCCTACCAGAGGCCAAAAACAGCACCAGTGGCCTTCTGGGGATGCTCACCATGGCCCCATCTGACTGCGGCTCTGGGACCCAGGGGCCCGCTCTTCTCCACACTGAAGCCAAGGCACAGAGAGCTTATGCTCCCTCCACTAGGCAGCATGGAAATAGGGTTTGGAGGGGCCGACGCTTCTGCCCCAAACCACTAGGATGATCAAATGTCTCAGTCTGCCTGGATTGATACCTACTCTCCTGGCGTAATTATTAGCATTACCCCCCTTTTACTCTCAAAAGCATGCCAGTGTGGCTGAAAAGGTGTACAGTCACTCCCACCTAGCACTGACGCAGACACTGAGCTAGGTGTTTTATAAGTTTCATTACATTTAATCCTTATGGCAGCTCTGAAGTCATTAGTTATGTCCCCATTTTACAAATGGATTATTTGCAGATAATTTATCAGTTAAGGACCACCCCAATTAACATGGAATATGCTTTTAAAAAATTACTAGGGGCTTCCCTGGTGGCGCAGTGGTTGCGCGTCCGCCTGCCGATGCAGGGGAACCGGGTTCGCGCCCCGGTCTGGGAGGATCCCACATGCCGCGGAGCGGCTGGGCCCGTGAGCCATGGCCGCTGAGCCTGCGCGTCCGGAGCCTGTGCTCCGCAACGGGAGAGGCCGGAGGGGCCACAGCAGAGGGAGGCCCGCATACCACAAAAAAAAAAAAAAAAAAAAAAAAAAAAAATTACTAGATGAAGGCCAGAGACACATAATCCTTGGGAGGTCAGAACTGAAGCACAAAATCAGGCTCCTCCTGCCAGAGAAATGGACCTCAAGCACAAGAGGCTACTAGGCTTCCTGCAATGGTAGAGCACAGCTCAAACCAAAGCCTGATTCCTGCACTCTCTAATCTGGTAGCCACTAGCCACATGTGGCTATTCAAATTTATTCAAATTAGATTAAAAACTCAGTTCCTCAATTAACCCTAGACACTTTTTAAGGACTCGCTAGCCACATACTTGGTGGCTACCACACCAAACAGTGCAGATACAGAACACTGCCACCATCACAGAGCATCCTACTGGACAGTGCTGCCCTAGAGCACTCCACCTTTCTGAAATGGGCCGGATGCTTGAGATAGTCACTTCTGGCTCCTTCTCCTCCATCCTGTCCATACCCCAGGCAGCATCTGTATCCCAGCGGGAACCAAAACTCTCCCCCAAGGAAAAGGGGTTGTCCTTGTACCTGGGGAGACAGACAGTACAGTGGCTCAGAGAAGCTTGATGAGGAACATGGTAGCCAAGTCTGCACCCCAACAATAGCCTTACTTTGGGGGTCCAGAGGCGAAAGTACCAACATCGTCAAACAAGTCCAGCTGTGAGCGGGAGGATTTTGCACTCACTGGGGTTTCCTGCTCGATCACCTGCATCTCAGACAGCACCGAGTGGGAGACGGAACTGTGGAGAAAAGCAGGAGTGAGCATCAGTGTCACTGCACAAGAGAAGATGCCCAGGGCTTCCCTGGTGGTGCAGTGGTTAGGAATCTGCCTGCCAAGGCAGAGGACACAGGTTCAAGCCCTGGTCCGGGAAGATCCCACACGCCATGGAGCGACTAAGCCCGTGCACCATAACTACTGAGCCTGTGCTGTACAGCTCGTGAGCCACAACTACCGAAGCCCGTGCAACTAGAACCCAGGCTCCGCCACGAGAAGCCACTGCGATGAGAAGCCCACACCACAACGAAAAGCAGCCCCTGCTCGCTGCAACTACAGAAAGCCTGAGTGCAGCTACGAAGACACAACGCAGCCAAAAATAAATAAAATAAATAAATTTATTTTTAAAAAAAAAAAAAAAAAAAAAGAAGAGAAGATGCCCAGCTGCTGGCAGAAACCTGGGTTCTCCTCCACTGAGCACCACCCAGAACCTTCTTCCCCTGACTGTGCCCAGGGCTGGGCAAGACCCAGCAGGGAGTGCTAGCAACTGTTCTAAACTGGAGAGCACTCCTCACCTAGCAATACGTCAACTTTGTTTTCTCAAAGTAGGGTTTCCCTGACAAATGACTGTTTGGCCTGTTTTAATTTTAACGATAACGTGGACCAAATAATAATGCTTCCTGTCCTCAACTTGCTGCACCATGAGCCACGTCCTTCACCAAGATAGACACATAAAACAAAAAAGATGAAAAATGCCCCAGAACCAGGGAAATGAGTCTAATGACATCAAAGGATGAGTTCCTAATTATCCCATCTTTTTTTTTTTTTTTTTTTTTTTTTTTAAAGAAGAAAGCATTTCAAAGTAGAGAGTCTGGCCTCATGCACTAAAACCTGGATCTGCTATTTGGTTTCCCAATGAGAAGAGGCATTGAATTTGGCAGCCAGTACCAACTTGTGATGCCTCTCTTCCCTCCTGTGTTAAGCTCCACAGAGGCTTTTGAGGATTAATTTCATTTAAATAAATTCATTAAAAAATATCTACCGCTTTTGGTTGGCAGAACTCCAAGGAGTGAATATTTTGCAATAAGGTTTTAAATAAGGTGGGCTGGGTTTAAATGATTCTACTGCAGTACAAAAAAGAAAAAAAAAGTTTTAAATATACCCTTTAATCCAGTCATTCCTGTGACCAAAACAGGGAAGAGGAAAGTCCCTTTGGGATAAGATTTTGTCTCCCTGATTAGCTGTGGGTTACACTAGTAGCACACAGACTAGAAGGGAATAACTTAAATCCAACTGGCCATGTCCTGAAAGATTAAGTAGAAATACCCAGCTGTATCTTCTTCCAGAGAAGTAGAGCATAATGGCTACAAATACTAAATATGAAATCAAACAGCTCTATGTTCAAAATCTAATTGTAACAATTACTAGATTTTTAGGCTTTAAGCAAATTGCTTAATTGCTCTGAGTCTCAATTTTCTCATTTGTACAAAGGGAAAACAATAACTCCTGTATAACACTGCTGTGTTTAAGTAAATAAGGCCATTGGCAAAGCTCACGCCCCCTGGAAAGGAGCAGACACCACTTAGCACAAGCTCACTGTAGCCAGGATTGCTCACCCTGGCGCTGCCACATATTCCAATTTTTAAGAGAGATAAAAAATCTAGTATTACTGAAATCTCTAGATGCTAACTCTTATTGTGAAGCAAACAAAATGCATAAGAGAACTGATTAGCAGCCCTTGTTCTTATTTTTTTAAGAAAACCACAGCAACATAAACCCAGTGGTCCTGAAACAGGAAGGGAACCACCCAACCAAAGGGCATTTGAATGTCTGGGGGTATTTCTGGGTGTTATGGTATCTGGTAACACTAATGGCATTTAGTGGACAGGTATTAGGAATGCTGAAAGCCCTGCGATTCTTGGGAAGCTCTTGAGAAAACTGACCTGCCATTCAAAGTGCCGTTAGCACCGTTTTTAAGAAACATCACCCTAGGGACTTCCCTGGTGGTCCAGTGGTTAAGACTCCGTGCTCCCAATGCAGGGGGCCCAGGTTTAATACCTGGTCAGGAAACCAGATCCCACATGCCGCAACTTAGAGCCCGCATGCCACAACTAAAGATCCCGCATGCCGCAAATAAGACCCAGTGCGGCCAAATAAATAAATAAAAGAAAGAAAAAAAAATACCACCCTAGTCTCTTGGACATATTGAAAGAGCACCTGATCCTGTGTTTCATTCGTTCAACAAATACTCAGCGAGCATGTACCTACTATGTGCCAAGCACTATACTAGGGGCTTGAAAACAGTAAGCAAAGTCATCTATTCAGCCTTGGAGGAAGACTAAGCCTAGAACCCCAAATTGCTGGGAAGAACCTTCAATGGTTCCCAGGGCAACAATGGCATTTCCCTGCCACACCCCAAAGCTGAGCCTCACCTTCGGGACACCAGTCCCATGCCCAACCTCTCTGCCTGCTCTCGCTTCTTCCCTTCCAGATTCTGTAGCTTCTTCTCCTCCTTCTTACGGTCAATCTGAAGCTCCTGGTAGGCCAGACGCATGGAGGCAACCCTGAGAGGGAACAAACGTGTCAGAGGCCAGCACCGTCCTGACCGGTCCTACCCGCCCACCCAACCCCACACAAGCCGGGGCCCCTCCGGCAAACACTCACATGGACTCCTCGGCCTGCTTCTTGGCATCAGCCACCTGCTGCTCACGGAGCTTCTCTGCCACCTGGGCCTGCCGCTCAATCTCGCTGAAACTCTGGCTGCTCACCTTCTGGGCCCCTAGGCCTTTCTTGGCACCCAGCTGGGAGAATTATGTGATGAGAGCTTTGCCAACCACAATGCCTTCTATCCCCTCCCTGGCATGGAAACATCCACAAGGAAAGGGTTCCTTCTTAAAGTTTAGTGTAAAAAAAAATACGAGCCCCGTCAGCATGGTGGAGAGGGAGATCAGTGGTTCTGCTGGAGCTGAGCATAAGGTGGCCCACACAACCACAGCAGAGGCCTGGGGGCCGGAGGACAACGGCTAACGCTACCAGGCCCGGGATGTGCCAAGCACTTATGTGCACAATCTCACTAACTCCTCCCAGGAGCCCCTTAGAGACAAGCATCTTGACAGCCCCTCACAGATCAGGTGGAGAGAAGCTAAGCACCTTTCCAGTCATACAGCAAGTAAGTGGTCAGGTCAAAGGGGGAACCCAGGTGTCTGACTCCAGCTCCTAACCACTCTGCCATACTGCCTCTCCCCACCTACCCCTTTCTTAGCTGCTGCTGGCTTCTTCTTGCCAATGAGGGAGGTTTTCAGTTCTGTATGAGGAAGAGGGTGGGGCGTGAGCAGAGACACAGGGAGGTCAGAGGCAGCAGCTCAGTCCACATCATGCAGCTTCCTGGCAAGAGCTTCTACAAAGAACAGCTTCAGGCAGGGGAAGGCAAAGCTGCCACCACCAGCTCCAACCAATGGTGTCAGGACGTCCAAGCCAAGACAGACGAGGTTAGAGGAGGTTACTGATTCCCAGCCGATGGACCTAAGAACCTAGACCTGAAGCACCAGAGACAAAGTCCCTGACCCAACACGAAGACTGCCAGGCAGGGGCAGCACCAAACACCAGCCTTGGCTCCTAGAGCAGGGAGCGGGCGTGCAAGGGGCTCCCCAAGCAGCTGTTGGTTACCTCTGGCAGGAAGAGCCCCTTTAGGTGACAGATACATGGACTCTGGAGAAAAACAGACTTGTGGCTAACAGGGGGTCCCACCTCAGAGCCTCCATATAGCTCCCAAGCCCAGAGGCCTCTACAGAGCCTCACTCCGGACCAGGCCACGCCAGCCTTCCCATGGGGTCAGACTGACAGTCATTCTGCTGGCTTCCTGCCCCAATCCCCAAAGGTCGACAAAACAAACCAGGGCAGCAAATGGACTGTTCACCCTGAACTAAGTCTGAAGGACATCAAGAAAAGAGTAGAAGAGAGCTAGAAGGCCAGGGGCTGGCCGAGAAAGGACAATGTTGCCTCCAGCCATTAGCAGCTCAGAGTTGTCCCCCTTCTAATGAAATGGACCAAACAGGCCAATCCTGCCTCGGCCCCCAGGGTTAGGTGTCCAGCCTCACGCTGGCCGGCCCCAGCCCCACCCCCAGAGGCAGACCCCAGGCCTGGGACACCAGCCGCCAAGGGCCTGCTCTCAAGTCCTTGCGGTCGATGTTGCAGCCACAACTTCAATCCCAAGCCCCACTCCAGAGAGATCAGATGCTCAGTCTCCTGGGACCTCAGTCCACATGACCAGGCAGCAGCAGATCTGAAAAGAACCCCCGAGGCCCACCCTCTCCCAGGCACCCCACAGCTGCCAGCTGGCATACTGACCCAGAGAAGCTTTGGGTGAGGTGCCAAGCAGCTCCATGGTGGGGCCGTGCTCCGGCTCTGTGGATGCAATGATGGGAATCAGGTGGAAGACTCAAAACTTCCTATGGCCTCCCCTTAAGGGAAGTGATGGCGTAAAAGTAGGGGCACCAGCTTTCCTCAGTTTTCTGAGGCCACCAAAATAGAAAAAGAATGCCCACCACCTCCTCCGAGGGACTTAAGTGAATCCCAGCCCACCCAGAGATAGTAGGAGACCCCTCACTCCCATTACCTTGGCCAGGTTTCCCATTCCTAGCCCCAAGTCCTCTGCCAGGACCAAGGCACATAGTTGGAATCTGGGCTAAACTCACGTGCCAGGCCACTGCTCTCTGCAGATGGGGATGGCTGCTGGGTCTCTGATGGGTCCGTGGCTGGTGCATTCCAGGCAGGGGGCTGAAAAGCCAGATGACAGAAGCCTTGATGAGCCATTCCTGCTGGCAAAGAGCGCCAAATACCTTGTGGGTACAAGGCCCTACTCCAAGTCCATGAGGAAAGAATACTGGAGGTTAGCAATCAAAATTATAGTTGCTATTCACTATGGAAGAAAGCAGCACAAAACTAGCAGCCACCTCCATCCCTTCACTGTTTACTTAGAGCCAGAACCCATTCCCCTAATTTAATAATTACATCGGGCACTCACCATGTGCCAGGTACAAGTCTAAGGGCTTTTTACATGTAAATGTGTTTAATTATCACAACAAGCCTGTGACGTAGATACGTTCTCCACCTTAGAGAATGAGGTTAGGTGTCTTAGCCACCACACTAGAAAGACTAAGTAGAGGAGCAGGGATTCAAACAGAGTCTGACTTCAGCACCCAGTGGGCGCGTAGAGGCGAAACCGCCTCCCAGGGGTAGGTTGCTTGGGAGGGAATCCCTTCATTGTCCCCACCCACAGTGCCTTCCTCACAGGGGAAGAATCCAGGAAAAGTTATTTGGGGTTCCTGATACCTCGAGCCTTTAAGAAGCTTCTCGTTCTCCCTACCACCCCAGCTTATACGGGTGTGTTCCTAAGGAGGGCCACATTGCACCCCTACTCATGGGAAGAGGAAACACCTGGGTCTATACGGCAGTGGGCCCCAAACATTCCCCGTATGAGGTATCACACCAAGGCGAATGGAATCCAAGCCCATGACTGTGGGCCCTGGCCTCAGTAAGTAAACCACCTGTCAGGAACAACTGTGGGAAACATTCCTGGTGCGCACTCACTTGAGTGTGTTCCGAGAAGAAATCAGAGTCCTTCTTCTCTGGGGAGTGACTGGGAGCACTACTCATATTGTCTATCCAAAGCTAGAAAGAAGACACAGCTGAGACACAGGACTCTGAATAGTCCCAGTTACCCCATGACCCCAGCCCGGGAGAACAGGCACTTACATCAGTGCCATGCCTAGCCAGGGCCGCACTCCCCAGCTGCCGGATCTTTTCCCGGTACATCTGGGCAGCTCGGCTATTATATTTGGTGTTGGCATCACTGGCTGTGCATCCATGTTGGCGGAAGAAGGCTGTCTGGTGAGCAAAGAAGACAGGAGAACGTGCTACAGGTGATTCTCCCCAGAGCAAAACAGACACCTCCTTCTAACAGTCTGGTTATTACTTATACAGAACAATATGCTCTATTGACACCAGCAGTTTTTCATAAAGTTCCTCAGAAACTCCTACAAAAAACATAGCCTCCCATCCTCTACGATGAATGACTGAAGCCCAGACCTCACTCAACTCTGCGCGAGGACAGCATGCTGTACCCACTCTGCCCATCCTTCATCCAGGCCCACGAGACCCGGACAACTGTGGAGGCCCCAACTCCCTTGGCCTCTCCCCCAAGAACGTCTCTCCAGTTTAGTTTGAATCCAAAGCCCCTTGGAAAAGAACAACGACCAATCTCCAAGTTTAGAGAATAGTGTACAGTGTTGCCATAGACCAGAGAATCCTCTTAACAGAGAAACTGAGAGGGTCTCCAAGAAGTCACTGTAAAGTCAGTACCCAGGCAGAAAAACAGGGGCAGGAGGATGGTAAGGAGGAGCTTTACCGCATTGGCATTCCCGCCGACCTGCATACACCTCAGCTGGAACCAGTTCCAGTTGGAATCCAACTCTGTGGACCTGTGTGCAAGGGCTGTGTGTCACCTACCAGCAGGTTCCAGGAGACGCTTCCCTGGCAGACCCACACCTGTCATTTGGCCTCGGGCTGCAGTAGGCACCCAGGAAACATTCACCAGCCACCTCCGTGTTTCCTCCACTCTACCCTGTCCAGGAAAGCTTTGCTCTTCATTCATCTAGTCCAAAAGGTACTAATTATTTTCCAGATGCAAAAGAAGGTCGAAGCTTGGACTCGGCCTTTCCCTTAAGGACAGCCACAGTCTCGCTCCAGTGCATCAGCAACAAGAACAACGCAGATAACTTTTCCCTGAAACTAACGCTTGGAGTGACGAGTTTGCCCACCAGGATATAACGGAGTTTTGACCCAGACGCGGAGACGAACCGCCTGGGTAACAGCGGGCCCACACTGGCGGCTGCCTCCCGTGAGAAGCTGGCGAACACCAAACTCAAGGCGCTCCAAGTCCAGGCAGCCACTCTCCCCTGCTGAGCACCCAGTCCCGGCCGACCGCGAGGAGACCCCACCTGATGAAGCTGAGATGGACGCCCAGGGAGCGATGCACCCCGGAACAGTCAATGCACAAGAACACACCGTACGTGATGCTGGCCCAACTCGGATTCTTGGCGCCACAGTCGAAGCAGGCCTGGGTGGAGAAGGAGATGAGCGAATGGTCAGGGGCCCCGAGTCGAGGCCGGGCGCTGACACCCCAGGAAAACAGCCCGCGCCGGCCCCTCTCCTTCCCTCAGAACCCAGGGGAGCCGGGAGAGTCCCTCTCGGCCGGCGCAGGGCGCCGCGCGCCTCCCTCTCACGCACCTTGTTGGTCGGAATTGCGCGAAGCCTCTTAAAAACGGTCTGGATCTCTGTCTTGCTCGGCTCAGCCGCCATTTTCTCTCCTTCCCAGACACCAGCGCGATCGACGGGTCCCGTCACGGGCCAATCCGCGGCCGCGAAGGCGGTACAGTGGGTGGGCCTCAGTGGGGGGGCCGGCCCGCCGAGGGGTGGGGTGATTTGTCCCGATCTGGACCAATGGGCGGCCGGCGGAGCAGGCGCCGAGACGTCAGCGTCCCGGGCCCCACGAGGTCGCCCGAATCCACGCCGCGCCGCGCCGCGCCGCGTCTCGCCGGGGCCAATCCGCAGCCGGGGCGGGGCGACGGCCGGCCCACAGGCCCAAACCTCGCCGCAGAGCCGCCCGCAGGCCCCGCCACCCCCAGAAGGTGGAGCCAGCTCACAGAAGCGTGGGCTGCGAGGCCCGGCACCCGGCCTTAGCTCAGGCCAGTTCCCGAACGGCGAGTAATGATTAACAGTCCTACCAAGCAGTCGTAGTCCCGCCGGCCTGGACGGGAAGATAAACTGGCTGGGCTCCCGCCTGGCTCAGAACTCAGCACCCAGCCTCCACCAAGCCTGGATGGCTCACACCAACTCAGATCTCGAGTCCCTTCCACCCCAGGTTAGGGTCCTGAAGTCCCGGAACAGGTAACAGGCTGGCAGACCTTCGCCCAACCCCCGCGCCCCCCAATATACTCCAGGCCCACGACCTCCCCTCAGCGCCTCTCTCCAGATGCCCTCGGCAGCCGGGCAAGGGTGGAATACCGAAAAAGACGCACACAAGCCTGTTTTGTTTTTTCTTCCAAGTTTAATACACACTAGAACAAGCCACAAAAGAGTGCTGCTAGCCCAGAACTACACTCACCCCAAGCCAACCCCAGGAACCCCAAAACACAGAGATCAGGAACTGCGTCCACAGCTCCTGGGGAGACTGGAGGACTCTTGGGGAGGCCCAGGCACCCCTGGGCCCTTCTGTCACCTCCTGACCTCCCCATCTTCCCCTCAGCCTAGACTCAGTTGGCCCTTCCCTACCAGTCCCTTCTTAGACATAGGCCCCTCCCGTTCCCTGGGTCCCAGGACTTCCTCCCTCCTCAAGGGACAGAGGGGCAGCAGGGGCAGGATGGTTCAGGGCCCTCAGGTCCGGCTGTCCAGACAAGCTGGGCTCTGACCCAGGGTGGAGAAACGTTGCAGAAGGGCTGCCAGGGCAGGTCAGGCCCCCACACACTCCACATAGTTGGCAGGGTACAGGCCAATCCTGCCACTCTGCAGCTGGCCCTGACACCAGCCCTGCTCATCCTCCTCGCTCATCTTCAGCAGCTCCTCCCCTGCGAGAAGGGGGATTGGTCACTGGCAATTGTCCTGGCCCAGCCCCATTCCTGCAATTGGGTCAAGGACTGAGGGGGAGGGGGTAGTCAGAGAACCCAGCTAGAAGAGACCTGGCTCAGACAGAGGGAGGTCAAAGTCAGCCACTCCACCCCCAACCCTGAATGCAGCAGTCAGGCCCCAGCTGATGACTCTGAGAGGCAGATGAGGACTCCAAGCAGACACTCTGACTCCTGGGGGCTGGACCCAGAGCAGCCTTAAGAGTCAGAGAACTGGCCCTTGATAAGTGGATGTCTGGCTTCCCTTTTGCACAATCCTGCTCAGGCTAGTAAAGGGGCAGGTGAAAGGGGTGGAGGGGCTGAAGTCTGGAAAGGATCAAGAAAGGAGTTCCAGGGTACCTGCTCGGAAGCTCAGCTCATCAGCTTCCTGGCCCGCGTAGTCATAGAGTGCCCGCACCCGGACCCCAGTAGCAACCTTCCGGGGGTTCTCCTCATCTGACCACTCCTCATCCTGCCCACCGCTAGAGAGGGAAGGACAAAGGGGCAGTCTCAGGGCACAAGGAACATGAGCGAGAGCGCCTAGGACTCGGGGCCCAGGGCTCACCTCCTGGAGGAACCCAGGGAGAGGCAGGTGGGGAAAAGCTGCAAGATTCTAGCCTGACCTCTGCCATGAATGCCTGCAAGCTCAGGCACACTTCCTGCCACACAGAGCTGACATGAGCAGCAGATGAGAGGGAATGTGGGAAACGCCTGGCAAATCTAAACCACCATAAAAACTGGCATCATTACAACTCATAAGCACGTCCTGAGGTACCTGGCACCAATTTTCAACCCACTTCAGGTGTTGCGGGAATGAAGGGAAAGGACAGAGGAAGGAGGGCAGAGTGGGGGGCAAGCTGCTTCCTTCCCACAGCCCGAATCCTGGCTCTCACCCTGGGGACCCCAGGCACTGGGGTGGGGATGCAGCACCATCTCTTGTGGGTACGATGCTGGTCAGAGTAACCTCGTCAGGGCTCCGGCCACCCTTCTCCTTCCGGCTGATTGTCCTCTGTGTGTCCAAGGACCACTCCTGTGGAGACAGCGTTCAGGGTCAGGCGGGGCTGCAGGCTCTGGTGGCTGCCAGGACCACCCAGACCACCTTGACCTCCTTCGTCCCAAGCCCCAGCCTCCCTCATGAGGTCCAGGCTGAGCCCAGTGGGAGCCCACCCCACCTCCCAGCCCCAGCCTGCCTGGAACACGTACCTCAAACTGGGGCCAGTTCATGGCCATGCCTGGCCCGTGGGTGCTGCGCCACCACCGCAGATCCTCCCTGTCGCTGGCTGCCTCAATGCCCTGATGCAGGTCTCGGTGGAGGTCGTGGAACCTGTGCCCCAGGCACAACCCTCAGGCTGGGAAGCCCTGGGCCTCTGCGCACCCCAATCTCATTCAGCCCAGCCAGAGCCCAGGAGAGATGGAGGAGACCCAGCATCACTCAGATCTCCGTGCCCACCCTGCAGGCCGTACCTCTCACTGCTGGAGAGGTCGAGGTGCTGGTGGAAGGTGAGCAGCATATCCTTGAAGAAGAGAAGCCGCTGGCGCTCGGCAGCCTGGCAGGTCTCGAAGGCCTGCTCCATGTCCTCCATGTAGCGAGGGGTGTAACGATGCAGCTCCGCCAGTGTATGCTCGTACTGGGTTTTCATCTGGGTGGGAGAGGAGGGGGTCTGGTGAGGACAAGACCTTGTATTGCTAGTATTTACTGAGCACCTCCTGTGGGCTAGACCGTAGGCTAGGCACCAGGGTCCCAAAACCTGGCTCCTGCCCTCGAGGAACCCCGGGAGCCTAACAAGGGAGGTGGCATTCAGGCACAGCAGCTTTAAGAGTCTGGTGGAGAGTGAGATGAGGTCAACCTATGGGGTGCAGTGGGAGAAATCAGAAAAGGCTTCCCGGAGGAGGTGGAAACTGAGCAGCACCTCAGAGGACAGGGGGGATCTCGATGTGCAGAGCTGGAGGAAGGGCGCTCTGGCAGGGTAGACAACGTGAGAACTTGTCCCAGGTGGGACACTGTGAAAGGAAAGGAGCTGGTAAGTTCTCCACAACTGCGAAGATTATCCCAGTGCCCGAAACCACACCATTTCTCTCCTGAGTAAAGCATCACCTTTCTCAGGTGCCTCCCTTAACTGATAATCTGGAGAGAAGGTGGCAGGTGAGGATGAGAGCAATACAACTGCCGGGGACTGGAAAAGGCACTCAGGAAGCCCTGACCTGGGCCAGCCCAGTCCCTCAGCCAGTACCTTCTCGGACTCCTTGGAGCAGCGTTCCACCCGCTCCTGCAGCTTCCGCAGCTGCTCCTGGGAGACAGCACTGTCTGCCTTCGCGTGGCTCTCCCGAGTCTGGGCCGTCTTCTCCTCCTTCCGGGCCGCGTGGTAGCTCTTCTTGGAAGCCTCGACCTGGCACACACACAGGGACCACTCTGGACCCTGCATGCCACGCTCTGGCCCCCTCTAGCCCCAGGCCGACCCAGGAAGGCGTGTGCCTCTGCTGCCCAGCCCACCCAGGCTCACCTCCTTCAGCCTCTTTAGCCAGGGCTTCTGGGCCTTGCGGAAGCCGTCCTCGGCAGCCCGGCTCTCGCGGAAGCCGCCCAGCACAGGCCGGTGGAAGGCCCCCCGCTGCCAGGCGCGCACCCGCTCGCTGTCCTGGCCCTGCAGCTTCTCCCGCACCTCCAGGTGCAGGGCGCTCAGCCGCTCGGCCGCAGTGAAGAAGGCATGCCAGGCCTTCTCCAGCGTGCCATACTGAGGGCCTGCAGGGAGGGAAGGGGCTTGGGCTGGGCCGGAGATGCCACTTGCAATGAGCCCACCCCCTCTCGTAGGGTGCTGCTCTGGGTGCCAGACATGGAGCAGAAATGCAAAGATGCACAACAAATAATGTCAGCTGCTGCTGTACCTGGACATACGAGATCTCACTGGATCCTTGTCTCATCCACCATTGTGAAGACAGTGTCACAAACAACATGCAACAAGCAAAAAGGCAGCCCAGAGAAGTGAAATTAATGCCCAAAGCATTACAGCTACAATTGGAGCTGAAATTCAAATCCAGGTCTGTGGTATAATCCACTATACTCTATTGCCTCAGAGGGAAGAACTAGTGTCCGTCCCCAAGGAAGGCAGCTTGTTTGGATGGAAAGATCTCAAGCTCCTGAGTCAGAAGGCCTGGACTCAAGCTTTAGTTCTTCTTAGCTGTGTGACTTCAGGCAAGTCACTTAGCCTCTCTGAACTGCCACATTCTCCTCTGGAAAATGGGTAGAAGAAGACCATCTCCATTATAGGGTTGCTAGATATCAAAATGACTCATGACGTTACTTTGGGAACTCTAACAGCACAGCTGTAAGAATAACCAGGAGGATCGTCTCGCTTTAAAGAGAAGGCAGACGTGGAAGCCTCGAACTTTTCCACGAGAGGTGCAAAAAGAAGCTGCCTTGCCTGGTCACCCCACCCTCGGCAGCCCTCTTCTCCCAGTGAGGCCCAAGCACAGGCTCACCCTTCTCCACGGAGCCCCTCCACTTGCGGGCCCATTCGGCCAGCTGCTGGGCATAGGCCTTCTCGATGCGGGCACGCTCCTGGAAGCAGCTGACCAGGTCCCCACACAGCCGATGCCCATCCTCCACCCGCTGCACTGTCCGCCTGTAGTTGCCGGCCTGGGGAGGATACGAGAAGGATGGTGTCACCAGGGCGAAGCCCCCGGCAAGGGCCGGGGCTGACAGCTAGGCTCCTCCCTTGGACAGATGACTGGGCCCAGAGAGGGGTGAGCATTTCCGTGCCATCCCCAAACCTGGGACCCAGCTGCTCACCTCCCAGAAACTGCCCTCTAGGGCCTCCCCTCCAGCATCTTCCTCTGGAGCCATGGTGTCCCCGCAGCACGGAATGGTGGCGGATTAGAGCTGTAGAGGGCAGAGGGGTAAGCAGGGAAGCCAGACACACACTTTTGGGGATAGGAAAAGACCCTCTCCTATCCCTGGCTTTTGCCCCCCACTGCCATCCCCACCACCCAAGGAACTGTTAAGAGCCAAGACTTAGCAGGCAGGGGTCTGGAAGTCCCCAGGAGGGCCCAGGGTGGGGGCAAAGATGGTAGTTTCAAAGCTCCTCCTCTCGCCCTGGTCTGCCCTCCCCACCACCTCACTCCATGTACCTGGGGCCTAGAGCTCACTTCAGGGACCTGGGTGTCCAACTCTCAAAGCTGCCACTGTGATTCTGCCTTGGAGCTAACAAGAGCAAAGCAGGGGGTGAGGGTGGAGCTGACAGTGTCCAGGGCGGTGCCCAGCTCCCCCAATATAGCAACTGCTGTCAGAAGCGCCAGATTCCAACCAGGAGAATGCCAGTCGGGTCACATGGTCCAGCTGGGGATTACATGGCCGGCGGGGGTGGGTAGTGGGCAGAGAGCCTCTCACTGCCCCAACCGCAGATGAGACAAGAGGACGCCTGCCCAAGCCAGGGCTCTGTGGCCTCTCCTTGAACAAGGAGACCCTTTACCAGACCAGGCCATGTCAGAGGGTGCCCAGCCACACTGCAGTAGCTCCCCGTGCTGGGAAGACCAGACTGGGAGCCAAGAGGCCTGAGTCTTATCTTGGCCATGAAGCTTGAACAAGTGCATTATACTGTCCTCTCCTAAGTGGCTTCAGCTCCCTCCTAAGATGGAAATTCCGCCTCCTGGTCTGCTTCTGTGCCAGGGCTGGTACAAGACTCAAACCAGGCAATGAACAAGAAATGTGAGGGGCCCGACAGTCACAAGGGACATTCATCCTGCTCCACAGCATCCACTATGAGGTCCCAAAGGGCTCCGTGGATAATGAGTAACTCAGCCCCACCCTCAAAAAGCCCAGAGTATGGGGCAGCACGGGGTGTCAGACAGGTGATCAGCCAGTTATGACAGTGTGCTCCAGAACTGCAGAGGAGGACAAGGCAGATTCCAACCCCAGAGCCACACACCCCCAGGGGCTAGAGGACACAGTGGCATGCGGCCACTCCCCTCCTGTCTCTGGGCAGGGTCTCAGCTGTCCTCAGCATCAGTTCAAGCCCCTAGAAGGAAATCACTTCCTCCTCTGAACAAGCCCAAGGGACACCGCCAGACCCAGGAGGACAGTGTGCTTGTTGCTCCCAAAGCAGGGCTCTATCACAGTACTCCCCAAACTGATAAATCCCTCCCCATCCTTCAAAACTCAGAGTGAGGCACCTTGTCCAGCCCTCCGCCCATTCCTCCATCCCCATCTCCCACCCCTCTATATCCCATTGGGTTGTGACTACAGGACAGGATCTGTCCCCAGTCACTGGCAGAGACTTCCTGAGGGTCCAGTTTGTGTTTCTGCAGGCACTGGAGTTAGTTAGTAGCTGAATGAAAAAACAAATGACATCCACCTGAAGACCAGGAAACCCACTGGCTACAGCAGCTTTGAGAAAGCATGGCCTGAGTGGGCTTCCACCACTCAGCTAACAGGAGGGAGAGCTCAGGCCTACAGTGGAGGTGCCTGGGCCCAGAGCAGGAGAGGAGCAGAGCAGCTGGCCCCACCAGGGTCCTCAGCACTTCCCCTTGCTTCCTCTTGAGTCTGTCCCACTTACCGAGAAAGGACTTGCCAACCAGATGGAGAGAAACCCAGCTGCAGCTGTAAATCCCAGGGCCTCAGAGCTGTCCCAGTCAGGCATCCAGGGGCCTGGGCCCCCAGCCTGCTCCAGCCTCTGTGCTCCTGGCTCCCGGGAGAGCTGCCCCCCACCCGTTCCCTCTCTCTGGCCCCAGAACAGAGCAAGCTGTGTGTGCACGGCTGGCACTTCTCCCTTCGGCCTCCCAGAGCAAACACAAGCCCAAGCCCCAGGCACAGCCAGGCCCCACTGCCCCACGGGACCTAGCAGCAGGGGTGGGCCTTGTGCCTTGGCCCCTGCCGAGAAGGGCCAGCACCCTGTGCCTCCTGACCCCAGCAGAGACCCAGATTGGTCCCCAGAACACGCTCCGCCACAGGTGCTCAGAAAGCAGATAATGAACCTTCCCAGCCCAGGGAGCCAGCACCTACTGAGCTGGGACAAGTCCTCTGGGGCTTGGCAGGGTCTTCTCACAGCTTGCTAAGCCAAGGTAGGGAGTCTTGGAGCTCAGGGAAGAACCCACTCCCTTACCTGAGGCTGGTATGTACCCCCAACCAGACCAGCCCCCACCCTTTCCAGAAGCCGGGGGCATGCCCCTGGGAGGGAGCACTGCTGCCCTGCCCTGCCCATCCTCTGTCCTGAGGCACAGGCTTGGCCTCAGGACCTCTTCTCCCAGCCGCCCCTCTGGATCCGTCCGCAGCCCGAGGATTTGAAGGCAAAGAAGGGGCAGGTCGACTGGTCCAGAGAGGGGTACTTAGGCAAGAGCGACTGGAACCATCAGCCAGAGAGGCCCGGGAGGCTGGGGGAGGGGGTGGCGCGGGGAAAGAAGAGGAGGCAGGGCCAGGGAGGGGCATAACAAAGGGGCGCTTTTGGAAACCCGACCTGCCGCCTGAGGTGCCTGCTCCCTGATGACGCGCTCCAAAGCCGGAGCGCTCACACCAAACCTCGGAGGGCAGGGGCTGCCGTCTCTAACCTCAACCCTTAAGGACGGCTCCCTTCGACCTGGCCCTCTTGCGGGCCCGGCGCTGCACGGCCCGGAGCCCATGGAGCCCATGCGGAGCGGCCAGGCCAGGCCTAGCCATGGAGACTCCAGCTAGGACTTCTTGGGCAAACTTGTTGAACTTGGTCTCGGTGGGGGTGGGGCCAGCCGGTCATCGCTGAGGGGAGGGGGTGCACCCTGCCTTGGCCGGCGCCGCCTCCAACTCCAGATGGTTGCCCAGGGCTGCGGCCCCAGGAATTGGGGCTCTTTGCTAAGGGCGAGGGGTCGCTGGGGAGTAAGGCCCCTACTGGGGTCCCAGGGCGGATTGGGGCCTTTTAGGGGCCCCAGGAGATGGTGTGGCCCACCAGCCCCGACGCCTCCCTCTCCCCGGCAGGTCCCCGCCGGGTGCGCGGCGCCGCAGATAATACACCCCTTCGGCTCGGCGGCAGCTCTTGCTGTGCTCCCGCAGAGCGCGGTGGCCGGGGGCTCCCGGGGAGAGAGTCACTGCCATTGCAAACTTCAGGAGCGGGAGGAGGAGAGGGCGTGCTCGAGCCGCGGCTCCCGCCGCCGCCTCCCCGCCCCGCCCGGGCAGCACTCACCGCGTCCTCCCTGGGCGCCTCGGCGGGTGGGGGTCCGGCCACGCTCCGGCCCAAGTCCTGCCGCTCCCGGGCCGGGGCCGCCGCCTCCCGGTGCGCGCCGGGCCCTCCCCCGGGAAGCCCAGCCCAGCCCAGCCCCCGGCCCCGCCCTCTCCTCGCTGCTGCGGCCGCAACCCCACCGGCCAGCGGCCGGGGCAGGGGCTGCCGGCATAGCAGCGACCGGCGCTTCCCGGGGCGCGGGCCGTGGGGTCTCGGCTCCCGCCTGAGAAGCGCCAGGGCCGACTCCCCAGGGTGGCGCCGCGTGGCTATAGGAAGTCAGATTTCGGCTTTGCCCCTCCCTGGCCTCCGCAGAGCCTGGGAGACCGGTGGAAACGCGAAGGGATCGGGCCTGCACTGGCTCCCTTTGGAGGGAGGCCTGGGGGCTACCCTGCCTTACTCTTTTTGCTGAGCACACCTTTCTTAACTCCCACGAGGCTCACAACCATCCCATTGTAAGCATTAGGACTCCCATTGTATAGATGCAAAAACTGAGGCTCAGTGACCTTTAGTAGCTTGCACAAGATCTGTAGTCGGGCAGGGTCGGGACTCCAAAGCCGTGCCCTTTCCTTGCACAGCCCTCCTTGCCAATCCGAGGGCCCATTCTGAGGACTGGGCAGACAAGTAGTGGAGGTGGGGCAGAACGGCACGAGCTCCTCCCCCTCCATGTTCTTATTCCCAGATTTTGTACCACGATTCATTCTTAAATCCCTTCGCCCCTCCACCCCCTTTGTTAGTAGATCTTTGCAGATCGCCACGATGCCACTCCCTCGCCCCTTAAATCCCTCTTCCTCACCCCCTTGCCGCCCACCCCGGGATTTTTCGGAGCCTGTGCATCGGTTATTTATATCCACTGGAGCGGTCCAAGAATGTTCTGCGGCTGACCTAATCGCCACCTGCTCGGTCTCCCCGCCCCTCCCTCTCCCTCCTGGGCCCGGTGACCGGGCGGCCTTGCCCTCCGCCTGGCAGGCGGGAGGGAGCGCAGGTCTGCGCGGTCCGACGCCGGGGGCACTCAGAGGGGCTGGCGGTTGCGAACCCCGCCGCGCTCAGAGGAGTGCGCCCCCAGGGGACCGCGCGGCGCTCTGGGAAGCCAAGAGCCGCGCTGTTCTCTTTCCAGCACGTACTCTTCGTCCTCACTCCCCGCAAGCCCATCCTACCCCCATTCCCCGAGTAGTGTGAGTACGTGTGCACGGATTTGTAAACGACGGCTTTAAAAATAGCAAAACTATGTAGTTTCTAAATCCGGGAGGAATCACGGACGCGTTCTTTGTGCAGATAAATCCGCTCGTAAAATGGAAAGGGGCCCTGAAGAGAATGGCGGGTAATTTCAGGTGGTAATTTTAGCCGCTGAGGGCTGACTCGCTCCGCAGTCCTTGTGGGAGGGTGAAACCGCCTGTGGGGCGCCCGAGACAAGCCGCGTTTGGCCAATCGTACCTGAGTAGTGGATCCTTGCCTTGGCGCTCTCAGGGTGCAGCTTCTGAAACAAGTTTTAACACCCACTCTCTGTTGGGGCTTGGACAAGTCCCTTTTCTGCATATCTCTGTTTCTACCTCTATGAAACATGACAGGTGACTGGGCTGACCTCCCAAACGGGCATGTGCCCCAGCCAATTAATGATTATAAAACGACTGCAAATGAGAGGAGCTGAGATAATATCTAATGACAGCCATACTGTTTTGTATTATTCAAAATCAGTTAACATCCCACCAAGTGCCTGGGGGCTTTAGGCACCTGGAGAGAAAGTGTGAAAACACAAGAATGAAATTAATTACAGGAGCCACCTATTAAAACCCTATTAAAAATAAAGACTGCAAGCCAGACTTTGGGATGTAGGGAAGCCAGGCCACAGAGAGAATAAAAAAATACAGGGCTATTCATCAGACCACAAGGAGAAGGGAATGCGGAGTGGAAAACATCTGGTTTCCCTTGGGTTCAAATCTGGAGGCAGAGAGCACAAATGTTGCCGTTGATCTTAATTGCCCCTAAGGTACTGTAGGGAGAGAAAAAACAAAACAACCCAACAAAATCCGAGCATGCTGAGCTGTTTCAAGGGCGAAAGGAGACAGAGCTGACCTTGGAAAGCCAACCCCATGCTAGTGCTGCCCCAGTGCTCAGATTTCTGTGCTCTGCGGCCAGAGCCCCTACACACTCACACGACTCCATCAGTGAGGTACCCAACTTGAACAGAGTTCAAGATGAGATGCTCAAGGTCAGAGGACTGGATAGACAGAAACCCAGAGGTAGCTTGGCCCGGGGCACCAGGTGGCAGGTTAGTCCAAAGCCCAAGTTCACAACATTCACAGACTCACTCACCTTGAGTTTCTGGAATGTCCTAACCACTGTACCTTCATGTGTTTATTTATTCATTCATTCATCCATTTAAGAAAACAGTTAAATTTTTGCTTTATGCTAAGCCCTATGCTGGATGTTGAATACAAAGATAAATAAGGCAGAGTCCTCAGGGTATGACAATGATACAATATGTACAGGAAGTACTATGGGAAAACAGAAGCAGACCACTTTTCACCAGGTGATGACACTTGACTGGTCTTGATAAGCAGGAGTTAGTCATGTGGAGAGGCATTCTAGGCGGGAGCACCTCGGTGTGCCAAGCCCCAGAGGTGTTAGCATATGACTTGGTGACCCAGCAATTCCGCTTTTCGGTATCTACCGTAGACAAACATGTACAAGTCCAGAAAAGGGTACAAGAATGTTTGCATATAGTATTGTTTGCAATAAGGGAAAAACTGGAAACAAATGTCCATCAAGAGGGCAATGGTTGAGGGACTTCCTGGGTACCGCAGTGGTTAAGAATCTGCCTGCCAGTGCAGGGCACACAGGTTCAATCCCTGGTCCGGGAAGATCCCACATGCCTCGGAGCAACTTAAGCCCGTGCACCACAACTACTGAGCCTGCGCTCTAGAGCCCACGAGCCGCAACTACTGAAGCCTGTGCACCTAGAGCCCGTGCTCCACAGCAAGAGAAGCCACTGCAATGAGAAGCCCACGCACCCCAACGAAGAGTAGCCCCCGCTCGTGGCAACTAGAGAAAGCCCACGTGAAACAACGAAGACCCAACACAGCCAAAAGTAAATAAATAAAATAAAGTACATAAATTTATTTTTTTTAAAAAAGAAGGCAATGGTTGAATAACCTAAAGTCCATTCATGCTCTTGGATTACTCTGCAATAACTAAAGTACAGGGGAGGTAGAGATGTGCACTTATATGAAAACCTCCAAGACACTGTTGAAGAAAAAGCAGAACACTCAAAATATTCAGAGACTATACACCAAACTGATTTTGGTGATTCTCTCTAGAGAGAATTGGTGAGGGAGAGTTTTGTAATGTTTGAAAATTAACAATGAGAATGTACTTATGTGTAAAATATATCATTAAAATAAAGAGTTTTGTTTTAGGAGATGGTGATGGGTCTTATTGTCTGAAACGGTGCTGTCCAAATAGAATTTTCTGCATTAATGAAAACGTTCTATAGCTGTGCTATCCAATATGGTGGCCACTAGCCAAGTGTGGGTATTGAGCACTTGAAATGTGGGTAGTGTGACTGAGGAACTGAATTTTATTAATTTATTTTATTTTATTTTATTTATTTATTTATTTATTTTGGCTGCACCGGGTCTTACTTGCGGCACGCAGAAACTTCGTTGTGGCATACATGATCTTTAGTTGTAGCATGCAGACTTCTTAGTTGCGGCACGCGGAGTCTTAGCTGCAGCGTGCATGTGGGATCTAGTTCCCCGACCAGGGATCGAACCCGGGCCCCCTGCATTGAGAGCATGGAGTCTTACCCACTGGACCACCAGGGAAGTCCCTGAATTTTAAATTTAATTTAATTTTAATTAATTAAAAATGTATCCGCTACCTGTGGCCAGTGGCAACTGTATCGGACAGTTCCCGGCTAGAATATCCAGAACATTGAGTTCAGGATGGGGTAGAGGCAGATGGAAGATGTGGCTGGAAAGATGGGTTGGGATTGAACGGTGATTTGCAAGACGGGCTAAGGAGTTTGGGTTTTATCCTATAGACAGTGAGGAGTATGAATGGAAGTGACTAGATCAGATTTATCCTTTTAAAAGATAACTCTGGCAGCCTTTCAGAGTGTAGATTAGAGCAGGCAGAGGGCTGCAGGCAAGGTTTATCTCCTCCTCTGGAGGAGGCAAGCCCTCCTCCTCCAGAGGGCTGCTGTTTGTCTCTGTGGCCTCTGGACATTGCCCCAGCATTCCAGATGGGCAGCTGAGTAAAGTACTCTGATTCAACAGCTATATTTTTCAGATCTCAGGCAACCCCAGGTGGAAAAACTTGTCTGAGTTATTGAGAAGGGTTAACCTCAGTGGGGGAGGCTGTCTCTGGGTTGGAACACAGGAAAAACAGCAGATGGATGGCATTAGAGTGGAAATGTGTAGTAGGTTTCAGAGCTGGACCATAGAGAAAGTTTCTCCAGGGTCAGGAATTTGCCCGGGGCAGATTCTTTGGAACGTACGGTTGCATAGTCCACATTTCAGCTCCACAGGCAAGGGTTCTGCTCAGGAGGCCTGCCCTGGTTCATTGAGGCCGTTCCCCGAAGTCCACTGGGGACCTCCTTTTTGGTAAAAGAGGAGTTCTAGTGGGGGATCCATTAATTTAGCTGACTTTCAGGGAACACCCACTATGCAAGACACGATGCTGGGTGCTTGGTCCAGTGTAAACAAAGCAGATATGGTCCCTGACTCCGTGGGGTTTCCCACTAAAGTCAAAGGCCTGAGTACATAATTACAAATTGTGATATGTGTTTTAAAGTGCAATATAAAAGATGAGTGCTATGAGAGAATAATAACAAGGGGAACATAATTTCAATTGGCAGAGGGTCAGAGAAGATCTCTCTCAGGAAGTTTAAGCTTCTCTACCCCATAAGGGCCCAAAAGACCCAAAAGACAAGTGGAAGTTAGCTAAGTAAAGAGGGAACCTAGAAAACAGGATTCCAGGCAGAAGGACTGATGTGTGCAAAGTCTCTGAAATGGGAACTTGACCTGGGAAAGAAGGGTAGAGTGGGTAGGGCATGGTGAGTGAGAGGGTGAGAGGGCCAGGGTGAGGTAAAGAGGGGCAGGCAGCACCCAGAAACTGCAGGCTTTGTTTTATTCTGAGTGCAGAATTTAAGCAGAAGAGAGACCTGAATGTCTTTCTGGATGTTGTGTGAGGAATGGATTAGAGCAGGGGATCAGCAAACTGTAGCCTGGATGTCCCACAAGCTAAGAATGGTTTTTATTTATTTATTTATTTTTAAAAGAAGGATACAAGTCATCCTTTTTTAAAAAATTTATTTACTTTATTTATTTATGTTTGGGCACATTGGGTCTTCGTTGCGGCGCGCAGGCTTTCTCTAGTTGCGGCGAGCAGGCTTTCTCTAGTTGCGGCGAGCGGGGGTTACTCTTTGTTGCGGTGCATGGGCTTCTCATTGCTGTGGCTTCTCTTGCTGTGGAGCATGGGATCTAGATGTGCGGGCTTCATTAGTTGTGGTTCGCAGGCTCAGCAGTTGTGGCGCACGGGCTTAGTTGCTCCACGGCATGGGGGATCATCCCGGACTAGGGCTCGAACCCGTGTTACCTGCATTGGCAGGCGGATTCTTAACCACTGTGCCACAAGGGAAGCCCTAAGAATGGTTTTTACATCATTAAATGGTTAAAAAGAATCAAAAGAAGAATACTCTGTGTGTTATGTGAAGGTGTTAAGGAATTCAAATTTCAGTGTCAATAATTTCAATTATTTAAGCGGGGGTTACTCTTTGTTGCGGTGCATGGGCTTCTCATTGCTGTGGCTTCTCTTGCTGTGGAGCATGGGATCTAGATGTGCGGGCTTCATTAGTTGTGGTTCGCAGGCTCAGCAGTTGTGGCGCACGGGCTTAGTTGCTCCACGGCATGGGGGATCATCCCGGACTAGGGCTCGAACCCGTGTTACCTGCATTGGCAGGCGGATTCTTAACCACTGTGCCACAAGGGAAGCCCTAAGAATGGTTTTTACATCATTAAATGGTTAAAAAGAATCAAAAGAAGAATACTCTGTGTGTTATGTGAAGGTGTTAAGGAATTCAAATTTCAGTGTCAATAATTTCAATTATTTATTGAAATTAAAATTTTCAATAAAGTTTTATTGGCACACAGCCACGCTCACTTGCTTACCAATTGTCTACGGCTGCTTTAGCACTGCAGTGGCAGAGCTGAGTAGTTGCAATGGTGATTGCATGCCTGCAAAGCCTAAAATATCTACCATCAAGCCCTTTACACAAAAACTATTCCGACTCCTGGATTCGAGGAAGACCAGTTAGGAGATTGCTGTAGTCATCAGGTGCAAGATGATAGGGACCTGTTCTAGGTGGTAGCCGTGGAGGTGCTCAGTGCGTGGACTGAAGTATCCGGGGGAGAGAATCGGTACAATTTGCTCAAGTGTGCATGTAGGGGGGAGAGACATTTCAAAATGACACCCTCCAGGGACTTCCCTGGTTGTCCAGTGGATAAGACTCCAAGCTCCTAATGCTGGGGGCCGGGGTTCGATCCCTGGTCGGGGAACTAGATCCCACATGCATGCCGCAACTAAGAAGCCTGCATGCCACAACTAAAAGATCCCGCATGCCGCAACTAAAGATCCTGCATGCCGCGACAAAAGATCCTGTGTGCCACCACTAAGACCTGGTGCAGCCTAAATAAATAAATAGATAAAATAAATATTGTTTAAAAAAGACTCCCTCCCATGAGTTTGGAGGACTCAGAGTAGGACATTAGTGGGGCACTTGACAAAATTTCAATAAAGTTTGTTGATTAGGTAATAGTGTCATTCCTGTTCATTTCCTCACCTTGATCATTGTATTGTGGTTCTGTATGATGTAACATTTGGGGAATTAGGGAAGAGTATATTTAAATTATTTGTTCGGACTTCCCTGGTGGTCCAGTGGGTAACACTCCGCGCTCCCAATGCAGGGGGCTTGGGGTTCGTTCAATCCCTTGCCGGGGAACTAGATCCTGCATGCATGCCGCAGCTAAGAAGTCCACTTATTGCAACTAAAGATCCTGCGTGCCGCCACTAAGACCCGGCACAGCCAAAATAAATAAATAAACATTAAAACAAAAATTATTTGTAACCTTTTTGCAACTCTTTGTAAGTCTGAAACTATTTCAAAATGAGAAGTTGAAAAATAAAAATAGAGTAAAACAAAGTAAAAATGACTCCCTGGTTTTCAGCTTGAGTATCTACATAGACAGGTTATTTACTGGGATGGGGAAAATGGTAAAGAGGCAGGAGAAGAGGGGAGGATCAGACTTCACTTTGTCTTTTTTTATTTTTTTTGCCGTACCACAGGGCTTGTGGGATCTTAGTTCCCCGACCAGGGATTGAACCTGGGCCCTCAGCAGTGAAAGGACAGAGTCCTAACCACTGGACAGCCAGGGAAGTCCTCAGACTTCACTTTGGACAGTTTAGGTTTGAGGTGTTGATCTGAGAATGTGTCAAAAAGGCAGGGCCAGGCACTATCCTGAATCTCACTGATGAGCCCGAGACCTGGGAGAAGGTATAGAAACTGTGCAGCTCAACCTCAGAATGGGAGCTCTGTGCCTGAGGTGAGGTTGGACAAAGGGGGTCGGGGGGAAGTTTGCACAGTATCTGTGGAATCGCAGGTATGCTGCTCAGCCCTTGGTCACCTCAGCCTCATAACAACCCTGTCCAGTTGGACTTATTCTTCCCCGTTTACAAACGAGGAAAGAGACTTAGAGAGGTGCAGATCCGCTTTAGGACACAGCTAGGAAGTGGGAATGTGAGGGCTCGCCAACGATTTTTCCCTCTTGGTGATACTGAGCACCCATGGCAGATACTGAGTATATTAGCATCCTAGAACTGCCATAACAAATACAACAAACTGGTGACTTAAAACAGCAGAAATATCTTCTCTTACGGTTCTGGAGGTCAAAGGTCCAAAACCAAAGTGTTGGTAGGGCCACACTCCCTCCCCAGGCTCTGGGGGAGAATCTTTCCTTGCCCTTCTGCTGGCTGCTGTTGGCTGCTGGCAATCTGGTAGCTTCTTTGGCATCCCTTGGTTGACAGTCATATTACTCCAGTCTCTGCCTCTTTCTTCACATCATCTTCTCTGTGTGTCTGTCTCTGTGTCTGTGTCTTATCTCCCTCTGCCTCACTCTTCTAAGGACACTTGCCACTGGAATTACAGTCTAATTGGATAATCCAAGATGATCTCCTTATTTTAAAATCCTTAACTACATCTGCAAAGACTGCTTTTCTAAATAAGGTATCATTCACAGGTTCTGGAGATTAGGATATGGATATATCTTTTCAGGGGCCATCATTCAACCCACCACAAGAGGCTAGAGGAGGCCACAGTTGTTGGCCTTGGAAATCTAGTAAAATGTTTCTTGAGCTTAAAAAACAGGCTGCAGGGCTTCCCTGGTGGCACAGTGGTTGAGAATCTGCCTGCTAATGCAGGGGACACGGGTTTGAGCCCTGGTCTGGGAGGATCCCACATGCCGCGGAGCAACTAGGCCCGTGAGCCACAACTACTGAGCCTGCGCATCTGGAGCCTGTGCTTCGCAACAAGAGAGGCCGCGATAGTGAGAGGCCCGCGCACCGCGATGAAGAGTGGCCCCCGCTTGCCACAACTAGAGAAAGCCCTCGCACAGAAACGAAGACCCAACACAGCAAAAATAAATAAATTAATTAATAAACTCCTACCCCCAACATTAAAAAAAAACAAAACAAAACAGGCTGTCTTTCAGTCTTTCTTTTTTTTTGCAATACGCGGGCCTCACACTGCTGTGGCCTCTCCCGTTGCCGAGCACAGGCTCTGGACGCGCAGGCCCAGCGGCCATGGCTCACGGGCCCAGCAGCTCCGCGGCATGTGGGATCTTCCCGGACCGGAGCACGAACCCGTATCCCCTGCATCGGCAGGCAGACTCTCAACCACTGCGCCATCAGGGAAGCCCGGGAAGCCCCTTGGAAGCCCCTTTCAGTCTTTCTTCATCCGGTTTCACAAATGTGCCTCTTTGCGGACTGGATCAGCAGCCTAAATGCTGCCAACACAAATGTGGCTTGCTCTTCTAGACTGCCTGTAATTATGACAAAACGCTCAGATTCTGGGGCCTTTAGACACAGGGATATTTGAGCACAAAAGGGAATTACAGTAAATGTGCCGGCAATGATGCCCACTCAGAGTGTGGAGTGTTGGAGAGATTGTGTGTGAATCTGTACCAAGAAACACCCCCTTCCCGAGGCTATTGGCTTCACCTATAAGAACCACAGCTACCTGGGCAGCTCACCACCTTCCTCCACAAGGAGAATGTTAGCTGAGTTTCCTTGGGCGAGCTTCTTGCCACATGCTGCTGAAGTTACAATGACCTAATAACAGGACATTGGCTCCTAGGGACAGGAGCCAAAGCAGGGCAGTGGAGAGGGGCATGGGAAGAGCGGAATGTAAAGTGATGTAAATGTAGTTCTCCCGGTCCCACCAGCCTGTGACTCATCTGCGCATAGAGAACTGGCTTGGCTGTACCACAGAGAGAATCATTTTTATTTCTGCCACTTGGGATTTTTGCAGTCCTTGAGACCTTTGGCATGAAGAGAGTGAGTAGAAGGCATTGCCAGAACTCAAACCCCTGGTTTCTGATTCTCTGGTCCCCACTCTTTCCATGGTGGCTTAGTGACTGGTGAGAACTCTTGAGAACAGCTTCTTCACCACCTTTATCAAAGCTTATCAGTAAATAACATGCTGCCAGGAGATTATATAACAACTTCTATTTGTAGAACTCTTTACAGTTTGCAAAGCACTTTCGTATATTATTTCAGCACTCTGGCAACTGCCCTGCAACTCTGGCTTCCTAGAGAAGTTTCCTGGCATCCTGCACCAGTGGTATTTCATGACAGGATATTGATTTAGTGTGTGGATGGTGTCTCATCCCACACAGCAGAGACAGAAGGTGGGGTTTTGGGGTATTTACACAGCTGTTTGACACTTCCAAAGCTACCCAAAATGATATTTTTGAAAACTGATGCTGTTCCCAGAGGGTGGGAAGCATGCTTTCATTTCGCTTTATTACAAATCTATTCATATTGGGGCAGTTAAATATGTATTGGAGATGCCAAGCGACAAGGACTCTGGATGCTGTATTCAGTCTGTTTCCAATCCTTTAGGAGGAATTTAAACTTCAGTTCCCTGCAAATGCTGCAGAATCCTTGAGGCTGTCATTTGCAAACCACTTCATGGAGTAACTGTGTGTGGGAAGCCTGCACACACCATCCGTGTGGATTATGGATGGTTTTGCAGACTCAGCGGAGTGTTTGGATCCATTGACAGCTTGATCAGAATCAGTCATGTATCATCCTGCAACAGGAAAATAATTCCTACTAGATGGAAACTTCCCACAGGGAGGCCAGAGCTGAAAGCAGTCACTGGTTTCTGCTGCTTTAACAGCAAGTCACAGGATCACAGATTTTAAAACTGGAAAGGATCTGAGAGACCACATCTTCTCTCCCTTTTATTTTATGATGAGGAAACTAAGGCATAGAGAAGTGAAATGATGACTCCAAGATCACATACACAGTCTAAGTACAATGCTCTTTCCACCGTGCCATAGTATTTATTCCAGAAAACACCTAAGCCACATATTGTTTTGCAGATCAAAGAAACTGGCATTATTTAGGGTCATGCTCATGGTCTGCTCAGCTTCCAGTGCAAACACGAGACCTTGATTTGTTATCACCAGCAGCTTTTGAATGAATTGCCTTGTGATGCCTTATGTCAAAAGTAGTGTCACAGTTAGAACCAAAACATCTATAAACGCGGTTTCATGGCACAGCCTCTCTGTGGCATGAAACCAGAGCAATACTGCACCATTCACCTCATTATCAGATTAGCTGGTCAAAAAAAATGTATTAAATACTTTTATCCACCCTGCACCCGACGGTTCATCAGATGGGAATGGATGACATCAAGTCCCTCAGCAGCTGCTTTGCAGTGAAACAGCAAAACTCAGGGTAAGAATGGCCCAACACACAACCTGAGGCACAGCGCTTTACTGGTATGTGCAAGGCAGGTATTCACTGCTCACACGTGGTTTGTTTGTGTTTTTTTAATCCACCGTGGAAGACTCCTCAATCCTAAAAAGGGATCGTGGGAAAATCTGGCATTAAGCAGTACATTTCCTTTGCTCATGAACGGCTATAACCCTCCTGCCTTTCCATTTTCTACTCCTTCTGCCTGGAATGTTCTCCCACTCTCCCCTCCCTCAGTCTCCTCTCAAGATTCAGCTTAAGTGTCACCTTCTCTGGAACATTTCCTTGACTGCTTTTTTTTTTTTTTAATTTTTTGGCCGCGCCCGTATGGCATGTGGAATCTTAGTTCCCCGAGCAGGGATCGAACCCGCGTCCCCTACATTGGGAGTGAGGAGTCTTAACCACTGGACCGCCAGGGAAGTCCCAACACTGCCCCTTCTTTACCCCGCTCCAAGCTGAGTTCAAGCGTCCTTTTTCTCTACCCCCCCGACCCCCACCCCACAGGAATCCAATGCTTCCTCTCTCACCCAGCTTATCACACAATACTGTAGCTATAGGCTTACTTGTCTGTTAAAAGGCACACTCCATGGGGGAAAAGAACATTTTTCATATCAGCGTTCTTTTTTTTTTTTAATTTTATTGAAGTATGGTTGATTTACAATGTTGTGTTAATTTCTACTGTACAGCAAAGTCAGCATTCTTTTTGACTGGAATAATGCCAGGAACAGTGTAGGTTTTTGATAAATGTCAGTAGAATGAATTCTTCTGCTGCCATTCAACCTCCCCCTTGATCTGTCCTCTCTTACTTTGCCCAAATCCTTAATGTGATCAATTTTCTCCTCTTCAAGCTGCCTCCTATCCTACTTATAAATGCCCCCAAGCCGAATACTATCAGGGACACTCCTGTAGTTGAACTCTGGGTCTATTGCTCATTGCAACAGAGGATGCATACCATGGGGAAGGGTGGGACATCTCTGGAAGAAACTATTAGAAAGAAATAGGAGGGAATTCCCTGGCAGTCCAGTGGTTGGGACTCTGTGGTCTCACTGCCAAGGGCCCAAATTCCCTGGTCAAGGAACTAGGATCCCACATGCTGTGCATTGCGGCCAGAAAAACAAAACAAAACAAAACAACCCAAAAAACAAAATAGGATTGGCTTGTGTTGGATGGTTTGTATAACGGATCAGAGAAGTGGGGTTTTGCTCTGTATTGGAGGCTGTCAGGAAACGGGGTGATTCTGTGATTGGGTATCAGTAAGAATGAAGCAAAGTTAAAACTGTGATTAACAGAGAATCTGCAGTCATTCATATTAGCCACAATAACAGGGGGAGGTTTGGTCACTTCTGTGGTTTGGACAATGTTCATACTTTTGCCTGTGTTCAAACATCAGTGATTATGTTTTTGTGTTGATCTATCATGGTCACAGAATGGCCTTGTCTGTGCTGATGTTGTGCAAAATTATTTCTACAGAACACTAAGGCCTAGCTAATAATACCAGGCCAGCATCCAGATGCCAGGAGCTGCTTTTCTCCTTCTCATAACCCACACCCATTCCTAACTTTCATCAATCTGTTTCTCCTCTTAGGATGCTATTCTCCGTCCCCCAGCAAACTCCACAAAACCCCATCTTCCCCATGAGGCTTTCCTAAATACTACTTTCTCCATTAGATTATCTTTTCTGAATGCATCTAAAAGTCTTGGTTGGCATACCACAATTTAGTACTCAACTGCGTTCTAGCTTGAATTGTTTGACTTGTTTCACATGTATTTTTTAAAAATAAATTTATTTATTTGTTTTTTTTTTTGGCTGTGTTGGGTCGTCCTTGCTGTGCGTGGGCTTTCTCTAGCTGCGGTGAGCGGGGGCTATTCTTTGTTGCGGTGTGCGGGCTTCTCATTGCGGTGGCTTCTCTTGTTGTGGAGAACGGACTCTAGGCGCGCAGGCTTTAGTAGTTGTGGCACGTGGGCTCAGTAGTTGTGGCTTGTGGGCGCTTGAGCGCAGGCTCAGTAGTTGTGGCACACGGGCTTAGTTGCTCTGCAGCATGTGGTATCCTCCTGGGCCAGGGCTCGAGCCCGTGTCCCTTGCATTGGCAGACAGATTCTTAACCACTGTACCACCAGGGAAGCCCTCACATGTACTTTTCTTCTTAGTAGATTGTAAACCTTATTTAGGGGCAGAGCCGTTTCTCATACTTCAGGATCCTCCAGAAATGAGTACCCGCTGAGGTGAAACGAATGGCTGGTCTGAGTAAGGAGGAGAGGGCAGCTTGCTTCTGTATCACAGCTCTGAAAACACAGCTACAGGCCTGCAGGGGAGAAGCCATTAGCTTGTCCTTTCCCCTGCTGGCTGCCATTTCTAACACCCTGAGCTGATATTTCCCATCAAGAAAGCTTTTTCCAATTTTTCTTTTGGAGCAATCATTTCTTTCCAAGAGTTATTTTTTTTGGCACTCTCTTCTGTCCCTATCTGTCTGAAAGCTCCTTGAATGCAGGATCTACCATTAATGCATTTTTGTCTCCTGTCACTCTCCCAGAGCGCCTGGCACCTGACTTAGACGGTGGAAGGAAAGGACCAGCAGTTCCCGACCAACCCCATCTCCTGCCTGGCTCGACGCAGAAAGCGGGGTGCATCAGAACTGTCTCCTGTGGGGCCGGGTGGGACGCCTATGAGGCTCACTGCAATGGCCTTTGGCACAAGACCTCAGCCTGGGCAGTTAGCCAGCCGCACGCTCTCCGGCCCATCATCACTGCCCCGGGTTGCTCCTTAGAAGGACACTAAGCAAGTTTGGGGAAACTTTAATTAAAAGCTGCGAGTTTCAACCGCTCTCCACAGAGACGCTGGGATTCGGCAAAGCTGGAGAAGTATAAGCAATCGACATTGACCGCAAAGCCAGCAGGCAGAATCAGCTCGGTTTCCACCGCCGGGATGCGGCTGGCTTTCCACAAAGCCTACTCACGCCAACTGTACGGATCAGCCAATCACACAACCCGAGAGCGCGTGGTCGCCAATTAGAAGGTGGAGAAGGCGGAGCCGAAGCCTTGATTAGCATCCGGTCTGGGGCGGGGGGCGGGGCCCAGAGGCCTGGCAGCGCCGCGTCTGAAGAGGCTTCAAGTTGCGCGGCCGAGCACGGACGGCCATGTTTATTTCTGGCAGGTCAGCTGACTTGGACTAGCTCAGGGCCAACAAGTAGGCGGTATCCCTTTTCTCTGGGGAGCGGATGAGGCCCTCCCCTCACACACTTCCCATCTCTCCGCGCGCGCCCCCGCCTTCCCGGTGAGCCTGTTTGGCGGGAAGTTGGCTTAGTTGGCCTACCTGTGGCTCAGCGGATTCTCTGGTCCCCGCCTTGTTTTTCCCCAGAAGCTTCTCAATCTTTCCTCGGTCATCTCGGCATAAGGCATAGTACCCCTTCGCACGGAGGACGCCATGGCTCCCAGGAAACGCCCAGAAACCCAGAAGACCCCCGAGGTGGTTGTGCGCCCCAAGAGCAAGAGGAACAGAAGCCCCCGGGAGCTGGAGCCCGAGGCCAAGAAGCTCTGTTTGAAGGGCCCCGGTACTGCCTGCGCCTGCTGCTTTAATTAATTCCGCCATTTGGGGTTCTCACACAGGAGGCTGGAGTGGGGGATGGGTGCGCCTGGGTCCCTGAGGCTGTCCCAAATTATGAACGCCTCAGGCTGTGCATTTTGTCTGCAGGTCCTTTGACACCTTAGAGCTTGGGCTTAACCTCCCTCAGGTGACAGGAAGAGGCAGATGAGCTCCATTACAACAGACACAACGGACTTTTCAAATTCCTTGTTTGTACCAGAATTTTTACACACTGAGGACTGCTTAAAATAATCCTACCTTGCTTAGTGGTGTGTGTACTTAATTTCTCTAGTCACGATTGCTAGCTGTATGTCCTTGGTTTAACTGCGGGAACCCTCCATTTCCCTCCTTCCTTCCTTCGAAAACTCATTCTTAGGGGTTTATTGGGGCTTGAACCTGGGGCTATAAGGAATGTAGGGAACTCAAAAGACAGCGAGTTGTTGATTAAGTGTTTTTGTTCATGAGAAGAAAGAACTGGTTGTCACGAGGCGGGATTCATAGAGATCAGGTCCTCAAATACATGTTGGTAATCCAGAGTTGCTTTATTCCTATTATAGGTGGATCTACCTTCCCAAAAGTAGCCTAGCGAATTTAGCGCCACACCAGGCCCTATGGATCCTGCTGGTTTTAAGGAGAAGAGATTGGACTTAGGGCCAACCACTGGTCACCTCTACATTATTTTAATATAGGATTTAAAGAAACTGCTTTTCCCTAAAAGTCACTTCTATGCTGTCCTAAAATCTTTTTATTGTGCTTTATATATAATTTTAAAATGGTCACCCAACCCTATTACTAGTTTTCCAGCCCAAACTGGGAAGAGTTCTGCAGTTCTCTTGTGTTTCTTTGGCTCAGTTCTCAGGAACCCTGCAAGATCATAGTTTCACTTCAGAAGTACTATTTTGGGGAATGTTTTTTGGAAGGGGCTGAATCCCTACTCACTATTTATTTGTTGTGCTGGGTGAGACTGAGCAGAACGTGGAAAAACCTTAGGAGATGATAAGAGAGAGTGTCTATGCCGAATGAAGCAACAAGGCTTTCTTTCTGGGATGTTTCAGCAGAAAAATCTTTGAGTGAGATTGGAGCGGAAAATATGTGTCTGTTCTGCTTGGCAGGTCCTAGCAGAAGATTTGACTCAGGCTGCCTTTGGGCGGGGTTGGCTAGCCTGCGGGTCCCGCCACCATGCAGCATCATCAGGGCCCTCCACCAGCATAAGCTGGGCACAGCTGCCTGGCCATCACTACAGCAGGTGAGGCGTTTCCTGGCTGAAGAGCTCAAGGGTTTGCGTGGTGCCTTTTTTTTTTTTTTTTTTTTTTTTTTAATACTGCTGGATGGTCCAAAATTAGATTCTGGGTTGGTTCGGTGGGTCGTCAGAGTGGTCAGATCACCCCCACCTTGGTGACTGCTGGGGCACTCAGCCATGTAGAAGTCCTATGCTGTAGGGGGTCCCGGCAGGAATGCACCCTGCCTCCTTGCTTTCCATGATTAGATCATGTATATTGCAAATATTTTTATGTGCAGAGTCAGGCAGTTATTTTTCCTTTAGTGGGAGGACCTGACCCCACTTATCTATGCGGGAGTCAGAGATTGGCAATTTACCCTTATGTTTTAATTCAACTTAATTTTTTTCTCTCTGTATCAGGGTCTCCAGCAGTCCTTTTTGAACTCTCTGGCTTCTTACCGGATATTCCAAAAGGCTGCCCCTTTTGACAGGAGGGCCACATCCCTGGCGTGGCACCCAACTCACCCCAGCACCCTGGCTGTGGGTTCCAAAGGGGGAGATATCTTGGTCTGGAACTTTGGCATAAAGGACAAACCCACTTTCATTAAAGGGGTGAGCAGTTCCCTGTGCCAGACGATAGTGCTGAAGAAGTGTTTGTTGAAGGGATGAAAAGTCATGCGGTAACAAGGAGATAATTGGGATCAAAAATAACTGTGGGTATTTTCAAACGAGTCAATGGTGATGATACTCAACTCTTTATTGAACGCCTGCCGTTAAAATATTAGAAAGTATGAAGTGAATCACCTAGAATCTAAGCCCTTTCTTACCTCCTTGACCTCATCTTGCACTACTGTCTTTCCTCATTTCCTATGCTTTAGCCATACTAGCTATTTCTATTCCTGAAACTGAGTCTTTGCACTTGCTGTTCCCTTTGACTGGAGTGCTCTTTCCCATGGTTTTCTCATAGCTGGCTCCCTCTTATCATTCAGGTCTCAGCTCAATATATTTCTTCAAAAAGGCTATTACTGACTGCTCTGCCTAATCACTAATGACTCCCTATCTCATTATCCTGCTTCACTTTTCCCCCACAATGTTTATCAATATCTGAAATGTTTTACTTATTTGTATGTCTTTACCCACTGGAAGGTAAGCTCCATGATGGCAGGGACCTTGTTTTTCTGATTTACCACTGTATCCCCAGTACCTAAAATAATGTTTGGCCTAGATAGCTGCTTTGTATTTGTTGAATGAATGAGGGGCTTGGAGTATAACTGGATAGGTGGGATGTCTACCTACAAGATAACTAACAATACAGCAGTACAGATGCTAAATGCTACAGAACATGAGAGAAGGAAGAACCTCGTGTGAATTAGAGTCAATAGAGGTTTCATGGATGAGTGAGGAGTGAGGAAGAACAATATTTAGATAAATGGAGAGAAAAGGAGGAAAGGCAGAGTGTGTTTGGGGCAAGGTTTGGCATAGAGCTTTTTAGGGATGGTCTTAATTGTGCTAGTGTTTGTCATAGGTCGCTGAGGGGTGAGGGTATTGGCCCCTCCACCAAAGACAAGACCCTTAGCTTTCCCAGCTGGGGACTGACATTGGAGGGCTATACTGTGAAAGGTGATGCTCTGGGTTTAGAGCAGGAGCCACAAATTCACATGCCTAAAGAAGCCAGACAGATAAAAGAATGATGTAGGATGGTGGTTAGTGGTAAATTGGAGATGGTTGACAGGTGAGAATCTAGGTCCTGAGGTATCAGATCTGATTTTTTCAAATGAAGACTGAAATGTTCTGACTTTTAAAAATTGTAATGAAACATATAAAATTTACCATCTTAACCATTTTTAAGTGTACAGCTCAGTGGCTTTAAGTACATTTACACTCTTGTGTAACCAGTCTCCAGAACTTTTTCCTCTTGCAAAACTGAAACTATGTAGCCATTAAACACTAATTCCCCAGTCCTCCTTCCCTCCAGACCCTGGCAACCACATTCTGCTTTCTGTCTCTATGATTTTGACTAAATATCTCATACAAGTGGAATCAGACAGTATTTGTCCTTTTGTGACAGGCATATTTCACTTAGCACAGTGTCCTCAAGTTTTATCCATGTTGCAGCATGTGTCAGAATTTTCTTCCCTTTTAAGGCTGAATAATATTCCACTGTATGTATGTACCACATTTTGTTTATCCATTCATCTGTTGATGGACATTTGGGTTGCTTCCACCTTTTGGCTTTTGTGAATAATGCTGCTGTGAACGCAGTTGTACAGATATCTCTTTGAGCCCCAGCTTTCATTTCTTTTGGTTATGTACCCATAGTGGAACTGCTGGATCACATTGTGACTCTGTTTTTCATTTTTTGAGGAACCACCATACTGTTTTCCATAGAGGCTGTACCATTTTACATTCCTGCCAACAGTACTCAAGGGTTTCAATTTAAAATATCCTGATTTTTAATGTTGGGAACTAAATGAAATTGAACATGCTCTGTAGCTAAACAAAACACACTTGTGAACTGGATTCTGCATTAGCTCATTGTTTTTCTACCTCAGGTTTAGAGGCCAAAGGTATACCCAGGATGAGTTCTTTTAAGTGGAGGGTTTGGAGAGCAGCTCATCAGAAAAGGCCAGGTTAGTCAGGCTTGAAGATTAGGATTCAAGGTATGAGATCAGTGTTCAAGAGAATAAGTGCCTGAAGCCCAAAGAAAGGCAGCCAGGGGATTACTTGGTGGTCTGTCTACCCAGCTGGTGAGACAGGTGACCCCCAGGAGGGGTAGCTTTAAGTTGAAGTCAGAACCCAGAGCTCAGGCAGGAGGAGATTGGTTTTTTCCCTAGGCATCCAGGACATGGGAATAGAGAAATTTAAGAAACAGCCTAAGAGTGTCCTAGGGGAAGAGTTTCCTGACTAGAAGGGGAATGATAACTGCTTTGAACTTGTGTCAGGCTGAAGCTGCTTTTGGTTTATATCACCCTTTATTATGATGTGCATTTAAGTGAAGTTTCCTTACACACTGTTGTGGAGATTGGTCTGGGCATTTGAACTCTGTGACTAGTAGGGAGCTAGGTTGTAGCAGGAGAAGGGTATGTAGTCTGGAGAACTGTTTTTACTCCCAGGAACTGACAGCAGAAAGTTGATTTGAGACCGGTGACTGAGGGAGCAGCAGTGCTTCATTTTGTCATTTCTTTAGTCATCTGACCTTGGCTCTGATCTTAATCTTTCAGGCCCTTGGCAAAGGGACATGTATTACATTTTCAAAATGAAGATTATTTTATTCTCATTGTAAAAATGACCTGTGCTCATTGTAAGAAATTCAGACAATACAGAAAAAAGTATAAAGAATAAAGTAACTATTACCTGAAATCCCCATTTGGGGCATCTTTATGTGCGTGTATATACTGTTATACACACCCGTTCTTCTACTTATATTTTTATGTAAATATTCTATCCTAGAATCTGTTGTATTTTACTTATTAGATCATATCCTAGTTTAGTCATCTTGTACCAGAGGACGACCACTTAAAAATATCTTATTTCCTGGACTTCCCTGGCGGTCCAGTGGTTAAGACTCCATGCTTCCACTGCAGGAGGCGCGGGTTCGATCCCTGCTTGGGGAACTAAGATTCCCACATGCTACTGGGAATGGCCAAAAATAAATAAATAAAATTTAAAAATATATATCTTATTTCCTTTTTTTGGTAATGCCTTTGGTTTTGGTATCAGGGTAATGTAGACCTCATGTAAAGAGTTGGGAAGTATTGCCTCCACTTGAATTTTCTGGAATAATTTGTATAGAATTGGTACTATTCCTTTTTTAAATTTTTCATAGGATTCACTAGTGAAGCCATCTGGGCCTGGAGTTTTCTATATCGGAGGGTTTCTAACTATATATTCAATTTCTTAATAGATACAGGGCAATTTAGGTTATCTATTTCTTCTTGAAGGAGATTGGTAGTTTCTTTCAAGTAATTTGTCCACTTTATCTAAATTTTTGAATTTAGTGGTGTAAAGTTGATCATAGTATTCCCTTATTATCCTTTTAATATCCGTAGGATCTGTAGTAATGTCCTCCCTCATATTTCTTGATATTGGTAATTTGTGTCTTCTCTTTTTTTTTTTTCCCTGATCAGTCTTGTTAGAGGATTATCAATTTTGTTGATATTTTCAAAGTACCAGCTTTTTTTTTTTTTTAACATCTTTATTGGAGTATAATTGCTTTACAATGGTGTGTTAGTTTCTGCTTTACAACAAAGTGAATCAGTTATACATATACATGTGTTCCCATATCTCTTCCCTCTTGCGTCTCCCTCCCTCCCACCCTCCCTATCCCACCCCTCTAGGTGGTCACAAACCACCTAGCTGATCTCCCTGTGCCATGCGGCTGCTTCTCACTAGCTATCCACCCTACTTTTGGTAGTGTATATATGTCCATGCCACTCTCTCACTTCGTGACAGCTTACCCTTCCCCCTCCCCATATCCTCAAGTCCATGCTCTAGGAGCTCCAGTGGCGCAGTCGGTTAGCGCGCAGTACTTATACAGAACCAGCTTTTAGTTTCATTGATTTTTTTTTCTCTGTTGTTTTTCTGTTTTCTTTTTTGTAGATTTTTGTTGTATTATTTTCTTTCCTATGCTTATTTTGGGTATAATTTGCTTTTCTTTTTCTGGTTTCTTAAGATAGAAACTTGAATTGTTTATTTGAGACCTTTCTTTTCTAATATAACCATTTAATGCTATACATTTCCCTCTGTTTCTTTAACTGCATCTCACAGATTTTGTTGTGTTTTTGTTTCCATTCAGTTCAAATTATTTTCCAAATTCTTTATGATTTCTTCTTTGACCTATGCGTTATTCTGAAGTATTTTGTTTAATTTCCAAATATTTGGGCATTGTTGAGATATATCCCTGTTATTGATTTCTAGTTCAATTCTGTTACGAACAAAAGACATTTTACGTGATTTCAGTCATTTTACATTTTTTATTTGTATTTTGGCTGAGCATATGGACTATCTTAGTGAGTTTTCCATATGCATTTGGAAAAAAATGTGTATTCTGCTGTTTTGGGGTGAATTTTTTTTTTTTTTTTTTTCCTGTGGCTGCACTGTGCAGCATGTGGGATCTTAGTTCCCCGACCACGGATAGAACCCATGCCGCCTGCAGTGGAGGGATGGAGTCTTAATCACTGGACTGCCAGGGAAGTCCCTGTTTTGGGGTGAATTATTCTCTAAATGTCAGTCAGGTTAAGTTGGTTGATAGTGTTGTTTAAATGTTTTGTATCTTTTTTTTTTTAATGTCTGTATCCTTATTGATTTTATGTCTCATCAATTATTGAGAGAGGAATATTGGAATCTTCAACTATAAAATTGTGGTTCTGTCTATTTTCCTTTAGTGTTTGCTTCAAGCATTTGGAAACTCTGTTATTAGGTGCTTACATGTTTAAAATTATGTCATTTTGATGAATTGACAACTTTGTCATTGTGAGATGTCTCCCTTTACCCTTGGTAATATTTCTTGTTCTGAAATCTTTGTTTGATATTAATGTAGCCACTGCAGCTTTTTTATCATTAGTATTTGCATTGTATATCTTTTTTCATCCTTTTATTCTTAATGTACTTGTGTATTTGTATATAAATGAGTTTCCTGTAGATAGCATGTAAAAAAAAAATCCAATCTGGGAATTCCCTGGCGGTCCAGTGTTTAGGACTCCTAAAACTAATACAGTGTTATATGTCAATATCTCAGTAATTTTTTTAAAAATTTCATTTAAAATAAAGTTAACCCATGGGAAATTCCCTGGTGGTCCAGTGGTTAAGACTTGGTGCTTTCACTGCTGAGGGCCCGGGTTCAATCCGTGGTTGGGGAACTAAGATCCCACAAGCCACATGGTGGCACAGCCAAAAAAAAAATCCAATCTGACAATCTCTACCTTTTAATTGTAGCATTTGACCATTTACATTTAATATGATTATAAATATGATTGGGTTTAAGTCTGTTTTCTTGTATTTCTATTTGTCCCATTGCTTTGCTCCATTTTTCTTGTCTTCTTTTTGGTTGAGTACTTATTATGATTCCATTTTATCTCCACTATTGGATTATTAGTTACACTTCTTTTCCTTTCTCTTTTCTCTCTTTTAGTAGTTGTTCTTGGGTTTATAAAGTACATCTCTTTTTTTTTGACCACACAGCTTGTGGGATCTTTTTTTTTTTTTTTTTTTTTTTTGTGGTATGCGGGCCTCCCTCTGTTGTGGCCTCTCCCGTTGCGGAGCACGGTCTCCGGACGCGCAGGCTCAGCGGCCATGGCTCACGGGCCCAGCCGCTCTGCGGCACGTGGGATCCTCCCAGACCGGGGCGCGAACCCGGTTCCCCTGCATCGGCAGGCGGACGCGCAACCACTGCGCCACCAGGGAAGCCCGGGATCTTAGTTCCCTGACTGGGGATTGAACCTGGGCCCTTGGCAGTGAAAGTGAGGAGTCCTAACCACTGGACCACCAGGGAATTCCCCACAATGTACATTTTTAATGTAAGAGAGAACCTTCAAATAATGTTATACCACTTCACATGTATTGTAAGACTCTTACAACTATATATTTACTTCTGTTTTCTCCCTTCTGTCGTTGTCCTACATTTTACTTCTACGTATGTTATAAACCCTACATTTTTTTTGGCTTTACACAATTATCTTTTTGTTTTTGTTTTTTGTTAAATATTTATTGAGATATAGCTAATATATGATAAACTGCACATGTTTAAAGTGTATGATTTGATGAGTTTTGACATAGGTATACAACCATGAAACCATCACCACAATTAAAATAATGAACATATCCATCACCCCCGAAGTTTCCTCACACACCTTGGTAATCCATCCCTTTCTTCCCTCTGTCCTGACACCTGAAAACCATTGATCCACTTTCTATCCCTATTGATAAATTTGCATTTTCAAGACTTTTATATAAATGGCACCATACAATATATACTCTTTTTTTTGGCTTCTTTCATGCAGTATAAATATTTGAGATTCAGCTACATTTTTGCATGTATCAGTAGTATTTTTTTTCTTTCTGAGTAGTTTTCCAGTGTATCGATATACCACAGTTTATTTATCCATTCACCTGTCAAAGGGCATTTGGACTTTTTCCAGTTTTTGACTGTTGCAAATAAAGCTGTTGTGAACATTCTTTGTGTGGATATATGTTTTCATTTTTCTCGAGTAAATACCTAGTTGTGGAATAGCTGGATTGCAGGGCAGGTATCTTTTAAAGATATTTTTTATTTCTTTTTATTTTTAAAAATATTTATTTATTTATTTGGCTGTACTGGGTTTTAGTTGTGGCACATGGGAGCTTTGTTGCAGTATGCGGGATCTTTAGTTGCGGCATGTGAACTCTTAGTTGCAGCATGTGATCTAGTTCCCTGACCAGGGATCGAACCCAGGCCACCTGCATTGGGAGCGTGGAGTCTTAGCCACTGGGCCACCAGGGAAGTCCCTAAAGATATTTTTTAAATTTTTAAAATATTTACTTTCTTTATTATTATTATTTTATATTTTTTGGCTGCATCAGGACTTTATTGGGGCATGCGGCATCTTCGTTGAGGCACACGAGATCTTTCATTGTGGTGCGGGCTCTGTTGTGGCACGTTGGCTTCTCTCTAGTTGTGGCGCTCAGGCTCCAGAGCACGTGGGCTCTTTAGTTTCCAGCAGGCGGGCTGTCTCGTTGAGGCGCACGAGCTCTGTCGTTGCAGCGCATGGGCTTAGTTGCCCCGTGGCATGTGGGATCTCAGTTCCCCAGCCGGGGATCGAACCCATGTCCCCTGCATTGGAAGGTGGATGCTTTACCACTGGACCCAGGGAAGTCCCAAGATATTTTTTAAATGAGGAAAAAACTTTAATATTTACCCACATATTTGCCATCTCCAGGGCTTTTCATTCCTTGTATGATCCAGACTTCCTTTTGGTAACATTTTCCATTTTCTTTCTGCTTGAAGAGATTCCTTTAACATTTCCTGTAATGTAGGTTGGTTGGAGATGCATTTTTTTCTTTTGTTTGTCTGAGAAAGTCTTTATTTTGCCCTGCCTCCTTTTTTTTTGAAGGTAGTTTTGCTGGGTATAGAATTCTAGGTTCATGGGCCTTTTTTTTTTTCTTTTAGTACTTTAAAGATAATTTCTGATGCAAAGTCTGCTCTCATCCTTATGTTCCTCTTCATGTGATTTTTCTTTTTTTCTTTTGGCTGCTTTAAAAATGGTCCCTTTGTCATCTAAAGTAATATTCACAGGTTCCAGGGATCAGGGCATGGACATCTTGGGGGACCATTATTCAACCTACTCCAGTTAGCATGGGTCTAAGGCAGCCTATAGTTTAGATGTGAGTTGACCTCACCCTGAGGCAGTACCCTTCTGAGGACTCTACTCAATGTTCTGTATATTAAGAATTTTTTCATTCTGGATGGTGAGAATACAGACTGTTCTGAGGATTTCTCCTTCTATTCATTTCTGGTGATTTTACCTCAGCCTTATGTAGTTTTCTTATACACATTTACCCAATAATATTTACTCCAAGGCCTGAGGGGACCCCTCTGAAAATCTCCAGAATGCTCTCTCTGTATATCTCCCCCTCCAGCATTTTTCCCCACAAATTCTTGCCCTGTTGGCTTTCCCAAATTGTCACCTCAGCTTAGTGAGACTATTAGGCTGTTTGGGTCCTCCCTCCCTGTGCTGCAGCCTGGATACTCTTTCCAAGCAGTAAGCTGGGACAATTGCAGGGCTACCTCATTTCTTTCCCTCTTGTCTTGTGCTGCCTGTTGCCCAATGTCTGAAAACTCATTTCAAGTATTTTTTCATTTTTTTTAGTTGTGTAAGGCAGGAGGATATATCTGGTTTCTGACACTCCATCATAGCTGGAAGTAGAAATTCATACTTAACTAATTTTAATAGTTTCTCTGAGGATTTAAATTTTTTTCCTACACAGTCTTGTCATCTACAAATAAATGACAGTTCGATTTCTTACTTTACCATTTTTTCACTTCTTTTTTTGCCTTATTCCATTGGCTAAGACCTCTACTACTTTGTTGAATGTTGGCTATAACAGACATCCTTGTCTTATTCTTGATTATAGAAGGCTTTTATTTTTTGTCATTAAATAAGGTTTCTGCTACTTTTTATTGTGGTAAGATACATAACATGAAAATTACCATTTTAACCATTTTAAAGCGTACAACTCAGTGGTACTAAGTACATTTACATTGTTGTGCAACCATGACCACTATCCATCTCCAGAACTTTTTCATCCCCCAATAAAACTGTGTACCCATTAAAGAATGACTCTCTATTACCCCTCCCCTCAGCGCTACTAATCTGTTTTCTGTCTCTGAATTTGATTATTCTAGGTACTGCAAATAAATGGAATCATACAATAAATATTTGTCCTTCGGGGTCTGACTCCTTTCACTTAGCATAATGTTTTCAGGGTTCATCCATGTTATAGCATGTATCAGCCCTTTATTCCTTTTTGTAGTTGAATAATATTCAATTGTATGAATATACCAAATTTTGTTTTGCCATTCATCTGTTGATGGACATTTGGATTGTTTCTGCCTTTTGCTGTTATGATTCAGCCGCCATGAATGTTCATGTACAAGTTTTTGTTAGAACTGTTTTCAGTTCTTTTGTGTATATACCTAAGAGCTTGTTTGTTTTTAAAACTTGTTTTTAAATACCTTTTATCAGATTAAGTAAGTTCCTCTTTTCTTCGTAGTCGCCAGAAGCTCTTTATCGTGAATGATAATTGAATTTCATCAAATACTTTTTTGTCTCTTGAGGTCAGCAGTGATTTTCTTCCTCTATTCTATTAATGTCGTAAACTACACTGATTGTTTTTTGTTTGTTTTGGTTTATTAGTTATAGTGGATTTTTTCATTTAAATGTTTTTTTTTCCTCTTTTACCTTTACAGTTCTATTTCTAGCAAGTGACACTGCTTCTTTTAAAAACTGTGGGAAAAGCACATAACATAAAATGTATCATCTGAACCATTTTTAAGTGCACTAACACTATATTCACATTGTTTTGCAACAGAGTTCTAGAACTTTTTCATCTTGTAAAACTGAAACTGTGCCCACTGAATAACAATTCACCATTTCCCCTTCCCTCCAGCCTTTGGCAACAACAGTTGTACTTTCTGCTTTTATGAGCTTGAACTACTTTAGATACCACTAAGTTTTGGTGGTTTTACGGTTTTACTGTGGCTATGTCAGAGAATTTCTTGTAGGAAGTACACAAGAAAGTATTTGAGTGTGATGGGACATCATGTTGGCAATTTATTATCAAATGGTTCCAGAAAAACAGTTCTTTGTGCTATTCTTGCAACTCTTCTATGAGTTTGAGATAGTTTGAAAATAAAGTTTAAAAAAAAAAGATTGTTTCTTCCTTAAATATTTAGTACATTCACCACTGAAGCCATTAGGATCTGGAATTTACTTTGCAAGGAAGTTTTTAGTTGTGACTCAATTTCTTTAATAGATACCAGAGCATTCAGATTTTTCTTTTTCATCTTCTTTCAGTTTGGCAAGTTTGTACTTTTCTAGGAATTTGACTACTAACTCTTTAAGTTTTCAAATTTATTGGCAAAAGATTGTTTATGATGTCCTCTTATTATCTTTTAAAATGTCTAAGATTTATATTGATAGTCTTTGCCATTCATTAAATTGGTTATTTGTGCCTTCTTGTTTGTTTGGTCATTCTCACCAGGGATTTATCAATTTAAACATATTAGTCTTTTCATGGAACCAACTTTTGGCTTTGTTGATTCTTTCTACAGTGTGTTTGTTTTATTTCATTAATTTCTGTTCTTTTTTTTTTCTTTTACTTTCTTTGGTTTTAGCTTCTTGTTTGTTTTACAGCTTCTTGATGGATGTTTGAGTCATTGATTTTTAGCTTTTTTAACTATCATTATGAATATGCTCCTATGAATATCTGCATACAAGTTTTTACATCAACATATTCATTTCTGTTGAGTATATATCTCTTGGGTCTATATATCTCCTGGGTCATATGGTAACTTTATGTTTAATTTTTTGAGGAATTGCCTGTTTTCCAAAGCAACTGCTCTATTTCACTTTCCCACCAGCAATGTAGGAGGGCTTCAATTCCTCCACATCCTCACCAACACTTAACTGACAAAAATTGTACATGTTTAAGGTGTACCACATGATGTTTTAATACATGTATGTACTGTGAAATGATTATACCATCAAGCTAATTAACATCCATCACCTTACATAGTTTTTTGTGTGTGTAAGTGCACGCATGCATGCTGAGAACACTTATCTACTCAGAAAATTTCAAGTATACAGTACAGTATATTAACTATAGTCTCCATGCAGACTCTAATGTACACTCAGATCTAATGTATCTGAGTGTACATTAGATCTCAGGAATAACTGAAACTTTGTACCCTTTGACAAACATCTCCCCATTCCCCTCCCCCCACCCCAGCCCCTGGCAACCACTATTCTACTCTCTGCCTTTGTGAGTTGGACGTTTTTAGATTGCACATGTAAGTGAGATCATTCAGCATTTGTTTTTCTGTGTCTGACGTCCTCCATGTTCATCCATGTTGTTGCAAATGGCAGGATTTCCTTCTTTTTAAGGCTGAATAATGTTCCATTATACACACACACATACCACATTTTCTTTATCCATTCATTCATCAGCAGACACTTAAGTTGTTTCTGTATCTTGGAAATTGTGAATAATGCTGTAGTGAACACAGGAGGACAGAACTCTTTGAGAAACTGATTTCCTTTCCTTTTGATATATACCCAGAAATGGAATTACTGGATCATATGGTAGTTCTATTTTAAATTTTTTGAGGAACCTCCATACTGTTTTCCATAATGCCTCTACCAATTTACATTCCCATCAACAGTATTCAAGAGTTCCCTTTTCTCTACATCTTGGCCAACACTTGTTATCACTTGTCTTTTTGATAATAGTCATTCTAACAGGTGTGAGGTGATATCTCACTGTAGTTTTGCATTTCCCTGATGATTAGTGCTGTTGAGCACCTTTTCATATACCTGTTGGCCATTTGTATGTCTTCTTTGGAAAAATGTGTATTCAAATCCTTTGCCCATTTTTAATCAGATGGTTTTCTTGCTATTGAGCTGTCCGAGTTCCTTATATATTGTTAATATTAACCCCTGATCAGATATATAGTTTGCAGTATTTTCTCCCATTCCATAGGCTGTCTTACAACACTTGTAATTGTCTTTTTGATTATAGCCATCCTAGTGGGTGTGAAATAGTATTTCATTGTGGTTTTGATTTGCATTTCCCTAAGGACTAATGATGTTGAGCATCTTTTCATGTGCCACTGACTATTTGTATATCTTCTTTGGAGAAATGTCTGTTGAAATCCTTTGTCCATTTTTTTTTTCATTTTTTTTTTTTTGGCTGCACTGTGCAGCTTGCCAGATCTTAGTTCTCCAACCAGGGATTGAACCCTGGGCCACGGGAGTGAAAGCGCCAAGTCCTAACCACTGGACCGCGAGGGAATTCCCTTTGTCCATTTTTAAATTAGGTCTATTTTTTAAATGTATACTAATTACAATTATTTTAAAGCCTGTGTCTAATAGCACCAATACCTGGATCTCCTGTGACTGTCTTTCAACTATTGTTTTTTCTCTTAGTTATTGGTTATTTGCTATTCTGGATGATTTTAGATTTGATGCCAAATATTGCATATCAAAACTTATAGAGATATAATTTGAAGTTTTGAGTGCTGTTATTTTCCTCCAGAAAGAATTTTTTTCCTCTGGCAGGCAGGTCAGGTAGAATCATCATCTTAATCTGATCAGCGATTGAAATGATTTGAATCTGGACTTCAGTCTTTGTGAGGGATGGTCTGTTTCCAGTTTGCTCTTATTTTTAGGGTTTCGGGGATCCTAACTAAAAGCTGGGTTTTTTCCAAGACCTCTCCTCCTTGACAGGTCTGAACTCCAGTTTTTGCCCCTCTTGAGACTGACAGAACCTCTGCTCAGCTTCTCAGCCACCACTTTCTTATCTGCATACGCCTCAAGAGGAAAAGCAGCATCGAAATGTCAGACGTACCTCTCTGCTTCTCTTCTCTCTAGGAGGCTGGACTTCAAGTCCTTGATGCCTTGATAGCTCTTCGTTGACTTCAGAAACTTTCCTTTGAAAACATGTATTTTATCTGTCTTTTCCAGTTTTTCTTGACAGAAGGTTGGCCTGACACCAGCTAACCCACCATCACTGGAATTGGAAGTCTCAAACATATCTCTTTTTCATATTTTGTCCAGGTTTGCTTAGTCCTTCTCAGTGCAAGAGTTGGTCATAACCATTTAGCCCACCCTTGCTAGAACACTCATGCGTTTTACCTTAAAGTGTTTACATGTGTTTATTTCTAACGCTTTGACATAGGGCCAGTCCTTTTCTTGGAGTAAGTGTTCACTGATTAGGGTTCACCTGGTCTTACATAAACCATATCCATAATGCCTTTTTTATAGGGTCTAGTTTCCATTCCCCAAAAGTGGAGACATAATTTAAAATTAGTTGTGGAGCAATCTGATTGCAGATTCTTTTTAAATTTTTATTACTGTTTCCCACCCTAATTGTTTATAAGTATCTCACCCATGCTTAATTCAACAACTATTATTTTTAGCAAATCATTTTTATCTAGTTTTTCCAAAGTGTTCATATGGATTTCATAGAAATAACAATAGTCTTTCTTTTTGCACATATTTCATCAGTTTAATTAAATTACATGTTTGATGAAATGTTTTAAGTGTTTAAAGTTTAAATGTTTAATAAATCACATCATGTAAATTAAGTTACATGATTACAATACAAACTACAACTGGCATATATAGGTTTAAGAACAAACACAACTAACCCTTCGTAAGCATAGAACTCAGCTAGTGGGAGCAGATTATCTTATAGCAGCAAGGGTTTGGTCAACCATGGGCATCAGTTAGAATGTTTTAGAGGGGGAATGGAAAGTACCAGTTAGTATGCTGATTGAGTTAAGTGGATGTTGTGTAAGAGGCCTTGTAGAACTAAGGCTGGGATAGCAACAGCATACGGGAGAAGTGGAGGAGGAGCCTTGAGGATGTAAAGTTCTTAAAACAGTGCTTGATATATAATAAGCACTTAATAAGGTTATGCTACTGATGTTATCATGATTATTTTCATCATCATTGTCTGAGATGTCTGGAAAAAACAGGAAGGAGCTCAGATCTGACATCAGCCCTCCTAACCCAGCCACTGTTCCAAGCTGAAGCTCTTCTGCAAAGAGCACTTATATGATAAACAGATTATGGTACATCCACACAATGGAATACTCAGCAATAAAATGGGATGAACTATAGATACAGACAGCAAGTTGGATGAAACTCAGGGGCATTACACTGAGTGAAATGAAAGAAGCCAGTCTCAAAAGGCTGCATACTGTATAATTCATTTATATGACAGTCTGTCAAAGGCAAAAACTATTGTATAGTGATGGAGAATGGATCAGTGGTTGCCAGGGGATAGGAGTCGGGGGGAGGATGGGACTACAATGGGAGAGCACAAGGGATTTTTGGGGAAGTGACACAACTGTCCTGCACCCTAATTTTGGTGGTGGTTATTCAAATCTATACATGTGTTAAAATTCATAGAACTGTATGCCAAAAACAACAAATTTACTGTATGTTAATTAAAAAGTATAAAATTAAAACTGAAACCTTAAGAAACAGTACTGTGGAGAGCATCCTACTGTCTAGGCATCTAAGCTGGCCTGGCCCCAAGTGCAGTCTGGTTGGCTCTTGTGTCTGAGCAGAGTATGTGCACCCAGGCTTCGTCGAAGAGGACCGTTGTCACTCACTGGCTTTTTTCTTCCTTGTGTTAGATTGGAGCTGGAGGGAGCATCACTGGGCTGAAGTTTAACCCTCTCAATACCAACCAGTTTTTCACCTCCTCAATGGAGGGAACAACTAGGCTGCAAGACTTTAAAGGCAACACTCTCCGAGTTTTTGCCAGCTCAGGCACCTGCAAGTGAGTAGTTTAACTCAGAGGGGAAAGGGCTTCTAGGCTCTCGGTGTAGCTCTGGCGAGAGCATCCAGGTCCCATTTCTTTTACCCAAACCTGGCACAGGGAAGAAAGGAAAGGTGTTAGCTCCTTTCCACGCTTCCCTCTCTTTCTCAGACTTTTTCTTTAGCTGCTCTTACTCTGGGCCAGGTGGGTTACTGCTTCAGGGAGCGGTTCTGGAGCTTCAGCTTTTCTCAGCATGGGAAGCTTCAGCTTTTCTGTCAGTCATTCCTGTATTAGACTAGACCTTGATTCTCACTGGACAAGTCAACATGGCATTTGCCTAGAAAGCCACTTAAAGCCTGGAGCAGGAATGAAGAACTTAAGATTCCATTCCTTGCATTCACTGGGAGGTAATGACCAGTTCCTTGATGGAAGCTTAAATGGATATAATCATGTCCATAAAGCACTTTGGACTCCCCAAGAGCAAGTGGCTGGAGAAATTACAAAATGCTTGTCACTTTGATTTCTAGCCAGAGACATGACTCTGCTCCCTAAGTATTTGGGGGTGTGGGGGTCTAACTAGCACTGGGCTGCCCCACAGGGGTAAGAAGTACAGGAGCAATAGGACAGGTGACAGAATGGACTTACTCTTCCACAAGAAGCCCTCTCCCTGAAAGATGTTTACAAGGGATGCAAAAGGCAGTGTAGCAAGGATTTGAGGGGGAAAAAAATGTGAATCTGAGCTCTCCTGGCTGGGTATCAGGATCCCTGAAGCACCCTCCAACCCCATCTCTTCACATCATGTAGTCCGAGGGACAAAAGAGCAAGATACAGCTTCTGAGTTGTGTGTGCCTTTCCCCCGAATGCTCAGAAGGGGGCAGAAGTTCCTTTCTAGCCAGCTGTGAGGAACAGAGCTGGGCAGTCCCTGTTTGGTGTGTCACATCTCCTTTGGCCCGAAGGGTGGAGAGTGAAGAGAGAAAGCAATACCTGAGTCTTCCTCAGGACCCAGGGCTGAAGGGGGCAAGCCCGCCTGGGGACCTGCCTTATGGCTCTGGGTTTGGCTGCTTCAGGGAATCTGAGTAGCTGAGGGTCCTGGGCCCAGCAGTAACTGGACAAGTTTCTGAGCCCCACCACCCCCATAACCTCTGTGGGGATGGTAGACAAGTCTGAGTGCTCCTCACTGGGAGTCCACGACAAGTTATTCATTCATTCAACAAATATTTATTGACTGTCTAATATACGTGAGCTGCAACAGTTAATAAATGGAGCTTGCCTCTGTCCCCAAGAATCTTACAGCACAGTCTCTCCCTCCAGCTTCTGGTTTTGCAGCCTGGATGTGTCTGTCAAAAGCCGAGTGGTGGTCACAGGAGATAACGTGGGGAACGTGATCCTGCTGAACATGGACGGCAGGGAGGTGCGTTCTCTGGAGCCCAGGTCCTCCCCTTCCCTCCCTGACCCCCAGCCTCGGTTCTGCGCCCCCCACCTGAACCGAGCTCTTCTCTGCAGCTTTGGAATCTGAGAATGCACAAAAAGAAAGTGACCCACGTGGCCCTGAACCCGTGCTGTGATTGGTTCCTGGCCACGGCCTCTGTAGATCAAACAGTGAAAATCTGGGACCTGCGCCAGGTTAGAGGGAAATCCAGCTTCCTCTACTCGCTGCTGCACAGGCATCCCGTCAACGCAGGTGTGATATACCAGACCTCGTCCTTCCTGCAGACCCTGCTGACCCGACCGCTTCAGGGGTTTTCCCTCAAAGTGTAGACGCCACTAGGCCAAACCTTTATACCCCTGATAGCATCGGCCAAGCTGAAGTCCTGAAGCCTTTCTGACTCTAGCTGCTCGTATCAGCTGCTGAGCCTCTAGGATGTTTTTGTTCGCAGCCTAGATTCACCTCCCTTCCACCTGTCTCTAGAAAGGAGAGGGAGGGAGGGTGCCCCTGCAAGAGGCCTGTGAGGGCCAGGACGACAGGGGGCCCGTGGTTCCGTGAGCTCAGGGGCTTTTCACTTTGCCAGCTCATTTCAGTCCCGACGGTGCCCAGCTCCTGACCACTGACCAGAAGAGTGAGATCCGGGTTTACTCTGCCTCCCAGTGGGACTGCCCCCCAAGCCTTATCCCACACCCTCATCGCCACTTCCAGCACCTGACACCCATCAAGGTAAGTAACGGAGGGAAGGGAGCTGTGATCGTGGGATGGATCAGGTCCACCAGGGTGGGGAGAAGAGGGCAGATACAGAAGCCTTCAATGCTAGACCTCTTCCTGCGCTGACAAAAAGCAATCTCTTATTCTCTGGCTCTCTCTCCAGCTTTTGTCCAGCTCTGTGATCCCATTTTGCTGAGTTTTCTTCATGTCTCTTTGATAAGCTTATTTCCCTGAGTTTTTTCCACGCAGCCCAGATCTCACTGTGGGCACTTTCTGAGATCCTAACCCTCTGTTCTGCCCTTAGTTTCAGTTACGTGTGTGTGCAGCTGATCTGCAAGCTAACCTTAGCCCTCAGTAGCGGCTTCTCTAGCCTCAGTCCCTAAGGCTTACAGTCTTCAAGTCCTGTGACTCTTTCCTGCTCATGCCCCAAGCAGTCTGAACTCTGCCAGTCCTTCTGCTTTACTAGTATATATTCTTTTCTAGAACCACAGCCCCTCTTCAGACCTCCAGATCTCATGCCTGTACTTCTTTAGTCAGTATAGCATAGTTCAGGCAGGCGGACAGCCCCGGGGTTAGAATCCTTGAGCAAATTACTCAAATTTTGGATCCCAGTTTCCTGGTCTATAAAAAGCGAATAATAGTATCTGCCTGACAAGGTTGTTGTGAGGATAAATCCTTATACTTAAAGCACGTGGCAACATGCTTAGCGCCTAGTAAGTACTCAGTAAACAGTGATGACTTGGTAGTAGAGTGGCCCCCACGTACCTCAAATCAAATCCAAGCTCTCAGTAACATCAGGGTCCTTTAGCAGTTGGTGTTCCCCATTGATCCTTCCTTCCTTATCTCCCACTTGGTATCCAGCCGGCCCAACCAACAGCATCCCAGGTGGGACTTGTTTGTGACTTATTTCCAAGCCACTGCCGGTAGCACTTCTTCCTTCCTGCTAACCATGTCTTTTCTCCTTCAGAACTTCCTTGAAAAGCTTTCTTGGGAAAATCCCATCAAGTTCTGTCATTCCAATAGCTGCCAGATTTGTTTTGAGCAGGGTGATCTGAGGAACACAGGTGTCCTCCCCTTTTTCAATCACTAGCCATTTTCTACTCAACTCACTGACGCTGATAGAGGAGGGAGAGTAGTGGGATTACTTCAGAACTTATTAGGTCCTATTTGGTTTTGCTTACCAGAGGCTTTTCGCTCTGTTGTAGGCTTACCTCTTTGGTTCATGTCTGGGTCGGGCTGATGTTAAAACATTTATCAGTTGGTATGATCTCAGGAAATGCAAAGGAGAGAGAAGGCCTGAAGGTGTCCTAAGGGTCAGGGAGGCCAGCTGGGGATTTTAAATTTGCAACGGTAGACGCACACGCACTTGAAAACCATTCTTGTTGTTTCATGTAGGTCTTATCTCCATTATTAAATTGTTGGCAATTGTATTCACAATTGTTGTTAGTGGCAAAGTTACTTTTGATGTCCCTCTTGACAGTGTTCTGCGTTTACTCTTGTGACCTGCCTCTCCATCTCCTAGGCAACCTGGCATCCTCGGTACAACCTCATTGTCGTGGGCCGATACCCAGATCCTAATTTCAAAAGTTGTACCTCCCATGAATTAAGGACAATCGATGTGTTTGATGGAAGCTCAGGAAAGATGATGTATCAGCTGTATGACCCAGAATCTTCTGGTATCATGTCGGTGAGGCTTGGGCCCTCAAATAATAATGGGAGGAAGCAGGGATTCACCTTACCTTATTGGATCAAAAACGACCAGAAATTAATCCTCATGTGCCCTTCTCCCAGTACCTTCATTCCCTCCTCATGCTTATCCCCTTGTCTCTGCAGCTCAATGAGTTCAATCCTATGGGGGACACACTGGCCTCTGTGATGGGTGAGTGACTCTCAGGCTGGTGAAGCCCACCCTACTCCCCAAGGTTCAGGGCAGGCTAACCTCAGCTTAGTGCTGCTCCATTCACCCCAGGGTCGTAGTCAGTAAAGATGACGACCAGGGGACAGCGGGCTCTTCGGCCTAGGCCCTCCATCCCTCTTGCTTTGTCTTGGTCACAGCAATGCCTGGCTGCTGCCCAGTTTCCTGGTATCTCCTTACCAAGTCCTAGGTTCCCCACGCCAGCCCCAAGTTTTCAGAGGCTGATAATGGACGGTGCGAGTCAGACTGGTCTCACTCCTCCTAGGTTATCACATTCTCATTTGGAGCCAGGAGGAAGCTGGGAAGCGGAAATGAGAGACATTAATGAAGGTGGGGGCCAAGCAAGGGCTTGGAGCCCCATGAGAACAAGTTCTGCGAGAAGAGGCCGCTTTGTGTTAAAGGGCCAGAGGTATCCGAGTCCTTAGGGTTGGAGCAGGGGCACTGGGACTGCGACACTGGCATGTACTGTTCTGGACGTAGCTCCAGAAACTCCAGAGTTGGCGACCCAGCTGCCCCAAGGGTCCTTGCCGTATCTAGCCTGGAGCCAAGCTTCTCTTTTCTCCTCTCTGACATGCAGTGGCAGAGGATCAGGTAGTGGTTTTCGATTCGTGTTCACCATTCACAAGGCCAATAAAACCATACCCAGCTGAGCTTCTGAGTGGATCTTCCAGCACTGACCTGGTCACAGGGCTTCTTAGGTCCCCAAAATGAAGAAAAGGCACAGAAAACAGCACTAAGAGTCCAAAGCCTTCATTCTCTGGAAGCTGTCTCAGCCCTATTCTGGGCCACAGTCAGGAGCTGTTCAGCTCACAACATGCCAGCTGGAGATCCCTGGCAGACCCCAGGAGATCCCAGCCTAGATGAGAGGGATAGTAGTTTCATGATTCTGTACCACAGCTCACCCCCCCACACTTCCCCCGACTCCCTCCCAAGTACACTCGTCCTTCCGACCTGCTCAAGGTGCAGGGGTGACAAAGATGCTGGAAGCATTATGTCTGACTCCAGTTAGTGGTGGCTTCAGCTGGACAAAGGAAAACTTCGCTGGCTGGCTCTTGGGTGATCTGGTTCCTTGGTGGCCAGTGTTTGTACCCCCAGCGTTGTGCAGTTTTTCCCACTAAAATAAGCACTGAGAGGCAAGACTGTGTCCTCTGGGCCATTTGCCAAAGACTCTGGGTTGGTAGAAGAGCGAGCAGGGCTTGATGGAGAGGCAAAGCAGATCAAGCAGCAACTCCTTCAGTCTTTTTCCTAGGTCCTGAGTGAAACGTGACTACTTGTCTACATTTCAGGCCCTTAGAAGGGAGCATGGAGGAGGCAAATCCTGTTTGGAGAAAGCCGGCGTCCAACACAGTACTTGGTTAACATCAGGCACGTGGATGCTGCGCGACAGGTGCCACGGGCCAAGCTGAGCCCCACTTGTTCATCTAGGTTGGGGTGATCAGAGGGAGGCCCAACCCAGGGTCTCCTGTCCACGGGCTGGGGAGCAGCAGCAGTGAGGAGCAGGGCCCAGCCCACCTCCCCGGGAGGCAGAGGGAAGGGGGCTGAGTGGTTGTCAGGCATGATCCTCCCCGTCTGGGACGTGGCGGTAGCCAGGAGGCTGGGCCTGCACCCGGAAGAGGACGGTGAGGAGCAGCACTAAGAGAAGGAAGAGGATGGAGCCACATACAGCCAAGGCCACGATCACCTCTGCGCACGGGGCGGGGCGGGAGAAAAGTCACGTCAGCGTTCATTCAACAAATACCTGAGTGCCTACCGCATGCCAGGTGCTGTTCTTACAATGGGGGTATCACAGGTGGCCAAGACAAAGGCTCCCTTGTAGATTTTACATTCTAGGAGAGGAGATGCCGTGACAGGCAAATGATAGACATGATGGATTAGTGGCAAATGCCATAAAGGAAAACAAAGCAAGGTAAGGGGGAAATGATGGAGAGGTAGGTCAGTCAGGGAAGGTGTCACTGAGAAAGTGACCATTTGAACAGAGACCTGGAGTCACTGAGACATACAAAAGATCCGAGAGAAGAGTGTCCTGAGGCCGGGGGTGGGGGGGTGGGGGGGTGGACGGGAAGCAAATGCAGAAGGGAATTAGCTTGGCATGTTCTAGGACCAGCAAGAAAGTCAGTATCGCTAGAGCAGAACACATGAGCACAGGAGATGAAGGCAGAGGACCAGACCAAGTAGGGCCTGGAGGCCATGGTAAAGAACTTGGGGGTTTTTTTGTTTTTGAATTTATTTATTTATCTTATTTATTTATTTTTGGCTGTGTTGGGTCTTCGTTGCTGCGTGCGGGCTTTCTCTAGTTGCGGGAGCGGGGGCTACTCTTCGTTGTGGTGTGCAGGCTTCTCCTGTTGTGGAGCACGGGCTCTAGGCACACGGGCTCAGTAGTTGTGGCACGTGGACTCAGTAGTTGTGGCTCGCAGGCTCAGTAGTTGTGGCTCGCGGGCTTTAAAGCACAGGCTAAGTAGCTGTGGTGCACGGGCTTAGTTGCTCTGCGGCATGTGGGATCTTCCCGGACCAGGGCTCGAACCTGTGTCCCCTGCATTGGCAGGTGGATTCCTAACCACTGCGCCACCAGGGAAGCCCAAGAACTTGGGTTTTATTCCAAATGTAATGGGAAGCCACTGGAAGATTCTGAGAAGGGTAGTGATGTGAACTGATTAATGTTTAAAAAAATTAACTGTTGTGCTGAATCACTGGTAGGGCCAAGAACAGAATCAGAAAGAACGTTAGGAAGCTTTTCAGTACTTCAGGCAAGAGATGATGGTAGACTGGGCTAGGGAGCAAGAGCGTGTACTTTAACAATTGGGCTGGTAGGATCTGCTAGTGGTTTGGAGGTGGGGTCTGAGGAAGAGGGTATTCAGGATAGCGCTTTGGGTTATGCTATACACCTAGGTGGCTAATGTGGCATTTACTAAGGTGGGGAAGCCTGGAGGAAGAGCAGATTTGGGGGAAGAGCATTTGGATTGACTGATTTTTGAGCATTTGGATTTAGACTTCAACTGTGACATGCCTTAGTTGACATCCATGTAAAGACCTCAAGTCAGCAGCTGGATATGTGAACCTGCAGCTCAGAGAAGAGGTCATGAATCTGTGAGTCATAAAAAGACAGAACTTAGCATGGAGATGGTATATAAGGCTATAAGGCTGGGTAAGCTCACCTTGGGAGCAGGCATGGATGGGGAAAGAGCGAGGCTGAGCCCTGGGTCATCCACTGGTTAGTGGGGAGGAGAAGCTAGTAAAGGAAGCTGCCTGTGAGTTAGGAGAAAAACCAGAGAAGCCAAGAAAGTATTTAAGGAAGGAGTAATCGATTCTGTAATGCTGAGAGGTGAGAGAAGCTAAGAATTGGTCACTGGCTTTGGTAAGAGGAGGTCATTGGTCCTTGACAAGAGGGGCTTCCGTGGAGTGGCAGGTGACATAAGACTGTCTGGTGTGAGTCTGAGAGAATGGGCAGTGACGCAGTGACACCAGAGTCTAGGCAAGCCTTTGAAGGATTTTACACCCGAAAAGGGGAGAGAGAAAAGGAGTGACAGCTGGAGAAGGACGTGGGCCAAAGAGGTTTTTCTTAGGCTTTGAGATGACACTGATCCAGTAGAGCGGTAACACTGAGCACCAGGGTCCGTGTGGAGGTGAGAAGAGATGGACCCAGAGTGTAAGTGGAAAGGCTGGCTCCAAGTGGTGGCTTGTACCAGCGAGTAAGCTGGAACACCTGGTGGTAGGAGGACAAGACAGTTCTCTCCTGGTTGCTTTTAGTTTCTCTTAGTATAAGAACTGAGGGCGAGGAGTACGTCTCAGGGTGGGAAATTAACTGTCTAGGGATAGGATGGGCCTCGCCCCAAACCATGCAGCGTCTGAGCTGGCTAAAGGACTGCCATCCCTGCAACAGGATGGCTGGAAGTGCATCAGCTCTCTCGAGACCTGTGGATATGAACTGTAAGCTGTTCTGGGGCACGGCCAGCATGGAGGCAGGCAGCAGCTCACCTGTGTCTGCAGGACTGCTTGCCAGCCGGCACTCCTGCTGCCAGTCCTTGGGCACAACAGGCTCTGTGAGGCGGAGGAAGTCCTGCAGCGGGCAGCGGTGAGGGCAGCCAGGCAGGATCAGCGGCCAGGGGGCCTTGGTAGTCTCGTTCCGAAAGTACATTTCCACTGAGAAATTCCTGAGGGTTGACAGGAGACAAGATGGAAGCTGCCCACAGTCCCCACGTGAGCGCCCCTCCTCAGGGCAGACCCATAGCTCCACTCACCCGGTATCTTCCTGGTACAGTTCAAATATGTGGCAGGACGCGTAGGGGGCTTGTTTACCATTGTAGACATCCAACGCCATTTGCAGAGCAACCAGGGTGGTGTCGTGCTGTAAGAGAGAAGGGCTCCCCATCAGCACTGCCCCCCACACCCCCAGGCGCTGAAGAGAGGAGAGATCCAGCTCCTACGTGACGTCAGCACACCGGGGACCGTGGAAGCTTACCGCAGAGTAGACCAGCAGCTTAGGGAGAGGGGAGGTGGTTGCCACCAGGGTCAGGTTCTTCCGTATCTGAGCCAGCAGGACTCCTGAAGGAGAGAGTCCCCAGCGTCAGTGGCTACAGCCATCACCGTCTTCTGACTAGACCTATCTGAGGCCCTCTCACCCTCTGCCAGTCCTGGGTCTCATCACCAGCACAGAGAACGCTTTAGATTCAGGGGAACCACGCAAACTCTACGGCACCCCCTGCTCTCTAAGAACTTCCAAATTTACAGAAGGAAGCAAGACAAAACAAGAAATCTATATTTCCCACAGGTGCAGAAACCTGCCCATTTATTTATAAAGGAGCTACGAGGCCCTGCCCACGTTTGAAGAATTACTCCAGTTGGGAATAAATATAAACTTAAGATTGCTTCAGAGCACACAGGATGGGGGCTCCAGGCCAGGGGATCTCTGTCATGTGCAGGCTCTGAAAACTTCAAGATGTTGGAAAGGTCTAGCAGCTGGCACTCCCTTGGGTGCTCAGATGAAGAAACTGGCCATGTGTATTACTCTCAGCGTCCTTTCAGAGTGGCCCCCGGTGGTCCTCGGGAGGTAGGAAGTCATTAGAGGGAAGGGAGGGTCTTCTGACATGGGTGAAACTTAAGGATACGAATGGCAGAAAAGCACAAAAACCTAACTGTGGTCACTCACACAGTGACAAACGTGCTAAGTATCTGGAGAACTGGGGAGACTGGATGACTGACGGGATAACTAGGGGATCTGGTTCTGAAAGAGCAGGGAACACTTCAGCGAGAGAAGTAAGCGTGTAAGAAGCCCCCAGGAGCAGATGTCTAATGTTGTAGGGTTCTGACAGGGGAGTGACATGCTGCTTTTGTCACTCACCCCCCTGCAGCCGGGCCTTCTCTGCCTGCTCGTAGATCCCGAAGAGGAAGCGGAAGCTGAAGTCCTTTAGCCGGCTCAGACGCTGCATGGTTTGGGGCGAGGCCCAGGGCGGCAGGACCAGCCCGTGTGTCTGCTGTGTACGGCAGCGGGCAGGTTAGCTCCCCAGCCTAGGCCAGAGCCTCTCCCGGGAGCAGCTCTCTTCCCACGTGGGACAGTACCTGTATGTGTGTGTGTGTGTGAGAGGGGAGGGAGAGGGACTGGAACCGGGGGACATGGTGGGTGGTGTTGAGGCTGCAGGGAACAGGAAAGGAGGCCTGGGAGCGAGAAGTGTGACTCAGCAGAATGTGGTCAGATACCACAAGAGCTCTGGGTGGAGAGAAGCAGGAACTGCTGACCATTGATAAACTATTTCCCACTCTGAGGTTCTTTTTCACCCGTGAGGGAAGTTCCCTTGTTTCACAAGAGGTGGCTTGCTTGGACCTCCCCAGTGAGCATGGTGTCCAGGCACTGTGTTCTACTTGGCCTGGTCACCTAGGCCTGTCGAGGTATGAGAGACGAGCGGTCACACCGGGGACCCTGAGCCGGCTCACCTCACAGAAAAGTGTGTCGTAGACATTCCAGACGGTCTCCAGTGTCAGGTCTGTAAGCCCTGTCTCGTTGGCCACCATATCCAGAAATTGCTATGAAAAATGGATCAGGGGATCAGTCTTGCCCTGGGGGAAAGGACAGTGTGGTGACCTCCACCTCAGCCCCACTCACTGCATTCTGAATACTCTCATTCTGATACTCCGGTGTCCGCCGGGTCTCGTTCTGCAGCTGTTCAAAACGGGGACATGGGCCCAATGGGAACTTCAGCAGCTGCAGACCAAAGCAGGGAAGCAGAGGCAGAGAAGGAGTCGGGGATCAGCAGGCCAACGGCCAGAATTGTCCCTGTCACCACCTCTAGGGAAGAGCTGGCTGGTCTTACCCTGTCCTCGGCAATGGGCACAGTGTGGATGGGGATAGGCTGCCAAGAGATGTTTGGGTTAAAGCGCTGCATCCCGTCGGGAGGGAAGAGTCCAGCCAGGTTGGCCTCGGCACTCATGAGAGTCCGGTCAAAGTCTGTGCTTCGCACATAAACCTGCAGAGATGACAACACAAGTCTCACCTGTGGAAGCGGGGTCGGGGAGCTCTGGCCCCTCACTGGGGCTCCAGGGGAGGTCTTGTTCTTGATGGTCACCTAACAAATTATAAATCCACCATGCATCTGGCCCTCTCCCCCTCTCTGGCCCTCCCCATCCCTCTTCCCAGCCAAGGCCCACCAGCTGGGGGCGTAGCTGTCCCCCATCTGTGAAGAACTCCTGTGGGAATGGCTCTAGTTCAAATGCCCCTCCCAGTCCAAAGTGCTTAGTCAACAAGGCGCTCAGGTCTGTCTGCTTGCCTGGTTTATTACAACACCTGTCTCCCTATCTAGGCCTGGGTCCTTGAGGGCAGAAACTGCCTTCAATCACATCCCCCTTTATAACTGTCTTAGAGAGCAGGAGAGGAAATAAAATAAGGAACAGAGATATTTGCTTGTGAAAAGAGAGGAATAAGCTGTGAGAAAGGGCAAGATCAGGATGGGGCTGGCCTTCAAGGAAACAATAACAACATCTAGGGACAAAGATCATATCTGTATGGTGCACCAGTATGTGCAATGCTAGCATAGTGCCTGCCCCATAATAGGTACTCAGTAAGTGTCTTGGATGGAAAGCCTGAGTTACTTCACAGAGTCAGAAACTACTTTGCCAGATCCTTAAGTCAGCTTGGATGCTTGATCACTTTTGCCTCTTTCCAAGCCAAGCAGGGGCAACTCAGCCTCTAGGGTTTTGCTCTAGACAGTCCTTGGATGTCTTGTCCTGTAGTTGTGCTGTAACTAGAAATGCATGGAGGGAGGCCAGAGTGCCCAGCCTCACCCGTAGTCTCCCTGAGGGCAGAGGGTGAGAACAGCACTTCCCATTTCCCTTGCCTCTAGAGCTCCCAGCCTTACCTCTTGCCGGTGGTAAGAGGTGTTGAGGAAGTCATGGTAGCGCTGTCGCAGAGCCTGGCCCAGCTCCCAGTGCTGTAGCATCCCCTCCTGTGGGCAAATCCAAGGGTTAAGAGGCCCAGAGGGAAGGGATGGCTCACGATTACCACAGGGCTTAGCCACTATTGCTTTCCAAGTTCCTGGTTGAAAGTAGGAATGGGTTAATCTGATCCCAGGAGTCATTTATTAAGTGGCCTACTGTGCATGGCATTATGTATGCCCTTTTTTTTTTTTTTTTTTTTTTTTTTTTTTTTTTGCGGTACCCGTTTCCAAGTTCCTGGTTGAAAGTAGGAATGGGTTAATCTGATCCCAGGAGTCATTTATTAAGTGGCCTACTGTGCATGGCATTATGTATGCCCTTTTTTTTTTTTTTTTTTTTTTTTTTTTGCGGTACCCGGGCCTCTCACGGCTGTGGCCTCTCCTGTTGCGGAGCACAGGCTCTGGACGCACAGGCCCAGCGGCCACGGCCCATGGGCCCAGCTGTTCCGCGGCACGCGGGACCCTCCCAGACCGGGGCACGAACCCGCGTCCCCTGCATCGGCAGGCAGACTCCCAACCACTGCGCCACCAGGGAAGCCCTATGTATGCCCATTT